>NC_092341.1:225591818-225895227 GCF_046630445.1 Rutidosis leptorrhynchoides
CTAACTTAATGATTTTTAAACGAGACATATATGTAACGATTATCGTTGTAAAGACATTTAATGTATATATATCATATTAAGAGATATTCATAAATGATAATATCATGATAATATAATAATTTAAAATCTCATTTGATATTATAAACATTGGGTTAACAACATTTAACAAGATCGTTAACCTAAAGGTTTCAAAACAACACTTACATGTAACGACTAACGATGACTTAACGACTCAGTTAAAATGTATATACATGTAGTGTTTTAATATGTATTTATACACTTTTGAAAGACTTCAATACACTTATCAAAATACTTCTACTTAACAAAAATACTTACAATTACATCCTCGTTCAGTTTCATCAACAATTCTACTCGTATGCACCCGTATTCGTACTCGTACAATACACAGCTTTTAGATGTATGTACTATTGGTATATACACTCCAATGATCAGCTCTTAGCAGCCCATGTGAGTCACCTAACACATGTGGGAACCATCATTTGGCAACTAGCATGAAATATCTCATAAAATTACAAAAATATGAGTAATCATTCATGACTTATTTACATGAAAACAAAATTACATATCCTTTATATCTAATCCATACACCAACGACCAAAAACACCTACAAACACTTTAATTCTTCAATTTTCTTCATCTAATTGATCTCTCTCAAGTTCTATCTTCAAGTTCTAAGTGTTCTTCATAAATTCCAAAAGTTCTAGTTTCATAAAATTAAGAATACTTTCAAGTTTGCTAGCTCACTTCCAATCTTGTAAGGTGATCATCCAACCTCAAGAAATCTTTGTTTCTTACAGTAGGTTATCATTCTAATACAAGGTAATAATCATATTCAAACTTTGGTTCAATTTCTATAACTATAACAATCTTATTTCAAGTGATGATCTTACTTGAACTTGTTTTCGTGTCATGATTCTGCTTCAAGAACTTCGAGCCATCCAAGGATCCATTGAAGCTAGATCCATTTTTCTCTTTTCCAGTAGGTTTATCCAAGGAAATTAAGGTAGTAATGATGTTCATAACATCATTCGATTCATACATATAAAGCTATCTTATTCGAAGGTTTAAACTTGTAATCACTAGAACATAGTTTAGTTAATTCTAAACTTGTTCGCAAACAAAAGTTAATCCTTCTAACTTGACTTTTAAAATCAACTAAACACATGTTCTATATCTATATGATATGCTAACTTAATGATTTAAAACCTGGAAACATGAAAAACACCGTAAAACCGGATTTACGCCGTCGTAGTAACACCGCGGGCTGTTTTGGGTTAGTTAATTAAAAACTATGATAAACTTTGATTTAAAAGTTGTTATTCTGAGAAAATGATTTTTATTATGAACATGAAACTATATCCAAAAATTATGGTTAAACTCAAAGTGGAAGTATGTTTTCTAAAATGGTCATCTAGACGTCGTTCTTTCGACTGAAATGACTACCTTTACAAAAACGACTTGTAACTTATTTTTCCGACTATAAACCTATACTTTTTCTGTTTAGATTCATAAAATAGAGTTCAATATGAAACCATAGCAATTTGATTCACTCAAAACGGATTTAAAATGAAGAAGTTATGGGTAAAACAAGATTGGATAATTTTTCTCATTTTAGCTACGTGAAAATTGGTAACAAATCTATTCCAACCATAACTTAATCAACTTGTATTGTATATTATGTAATCTTGAGATACCATAGACACGTATACAATGTTTCGACCTATCATGTCAACACATCTATATATATTTCGGAACAACCATAGACACTCTATATGTGAATGTTGGAGTTAGCTATACAGGGTTGAGGTTGATTCCAAAATATATATAGTTTGAGTTGTGATCATTACTGAGATACGTATACACTGGGTCGTGGATTGATTCAAGATAATATTTATCGATTTATTTCTGTACATCTAACTGTGGACAACTAGTTGTAGGTTACTAACGAGGACAGCTGACTTAATAAACTTAAAACATCAAAATATATTAAAAGTGTTGTAAATATATTTTGAACATACTTTGATATATATGTATATATTGTTATAGGTTCGTGAATCAACCAGTGGCCAAGTCTTACTTCCCGACGAAGTAAAAATCTGTGAAAGTGAGTTATAGTCCCACTTTTAAAATCTAATATTTTTGGGATGAGAATACATGCAGGTTTTATAAATGATTTACAAAATAGACACAAGTACGTGAAACTACATTCTATGGTTGAATTATCGAAATCGAATATGCCCCTTTTTATTAAGTCTGGTAATCTAAGAATTAGGGAACAGACACCCTAATTGACGCGAATCCTAAAGATAGATCTATTGGGCCTAACAAACCCCATCCAAAGTACCGGATGCTTTAGTACTTCGAAATTTATATCATATCCGAAGGGTGTCCCGGAATGATGGGGATATTCTTATATATGCATCTTGTTAATGTCGGTTACCAGGTGTTCACCATATGAATGATTTTTATCTCTATGTATGTGATGTGTATTGAAATATGAAATCTTGTGGTCTATTGTTACGATTTGATATATATAGGTTAAACCTATAACTCACCAACATTTTTGTTGACGTTTAAAGCATGTTTATTCTCAGGTAAATATTAAGAGCTTCCGCTGTTGCATACTAAAATAAAGACAAGATTTGGAGTCCATGTTTGTATGATATTGTGTAAAAACTGCATTCAAGAAACTGATTTCGATGTAACATATTTGTATTGTAAACCATTATGTAATGGTCGTGTGTAAACAGGATATTTTAGATTATCATTATTTGATAATCTACGTAAAGCTTTTTAAACCTTTATTTATGAAATAAAGGTTATGGTTTGTTTTAAAAATGAATGCAGTCTTTGAAAAACGTCTCATATAGAGGTCAAAACCTCGCAACGAAATCAATTAATATGGAACGTTTTTAATCAATAAGAACGGGACATTTCATATATAAATACATATATATATATATACACAAACGTATAATTATCATATGTTATATAGTTCGTGATATCATCGGTCAAATTGGACGGTCAAACGTTGTGTAAAACTCTTTTCAAAAACACAAGTCTCAACAATTTGGATTGCTTATCATGTTGGTAAGGTTTAATTTATGTAAATATTAATCTCATAAGTATAAAACGATTGGAAAAATCCGGGTCATTACAGTACCTACCCGTTAAATAAATTTCGTCCCGAAATTTGAATGGGATGGTCATGGCTGACAATAAGTATATTTTCATGATGTATACGAGTTGGAAATTAGAGTTTTATTATCATCAAGTAATATTGATAAAGCAATTTGATTTTTGTGAAGAGTACGAGTGAGGCTATCACCAAAGGGTGAAATGAGTAGGTATAGATTCGTCATATCTTTTGACGTAGATAGGATTGATTTCCAAGTTCAAGAGATTTGGAGTAAAATCTTCATAATGAGATTTGATTCTTCGATAATCAAGGAAATTAGAATCCGCTTTAAATGCGATCATCTATTTTGATTGCTCTGTCGGATCTTTTACTATAAATCCACCTCCCTTCATTTCCTTACAACTCATACCTTCTATTCTTCCTCCCTCAATTCATACTTTAAAACATTTATCAGTATGCTTCATCCAGTACTGATCCTGGATATACTCTTAACTTTCATCTCTGTCATTCTTCTTTTTCATCTACCTCCGGAGTATTTTATTTATTTCTACTATTACCTTGGGGTTATAGTATTGTTAATTCTCCTGTGCCTTTACGTTGCAATACATATTGATATACACGGTTTATAATTTATTTGTTGTTGTCGAGCTTTATATTTTCTTTTATATTCAACAGTTCCATACTTCTGTTTCCTCTTCCCGACTTCGAGTCAAGCGAATAATGGTCCGGAATTCGTAGGTATGGATTTTGAAATAAACATAGTTAATGTTCTAAGAAGGAAATAGTAATTGCACGATCTTGATTTGATAAGTTACCAGAATGTCCGAAAAGATAGAATTATCAAGGAGATATGTTCTTAATATGTTTGGAGATTGGGTAGAATGTAAGAGTTGTGTAACATGGCACATGATGACGTTATGATCTGTGAATCATTATGTTCCCTTTAGAAACTCAGCATGAATTACTGTAATATAATCACGTTGATCAAGTGTCATTATATTATACTAATTCATGCTTCAGTTTCCAACACTACTTCAAAACATTCATATTTTAAACTCGAATTTTTCAGAATTTAGAAACTAACACAGTTTCTTTTATGTTGTAACGCAAATATTGTGAAGAGATAAATGATTTTTGATGAGGATAGTTGGGAATATATCTTCAGGAATATCGGAGATATTTATAATGAAAAATACGATGATATCTTAGAATATCTAAGATCAGGGAATGACGCGAAAAATCTGTTTGAGAAGGTTTAGAATAAGGAGTAAGGTTCTTACTAACGATTTTAGCAGACACTGAATCATTTGAATCCTTTGAAGGTAGATTTCGTCATTGTGATTTGTCCACGACCTCCTTTATACTTTGCTCAATCCGTTTTCCAGTACCAAATTTTTCGTTCGAGCTTTTCCAATCTATTATTCTTTATTGTCAAACTTCTGACCGTAATTGTTGTCTACTGTCTTCACCACTTTATCAGTCTTTTCCAAAACTTAATAGTACTAATTCGTAGACTGGAGCATTTTTGAGAAACTTCACATTTGAAATATGTAATTCTTGGGGATAGACGTTGTATATATGTATATATATATATATATATATAACTGTCGAAATAGAAATGCCGCGAGATTTCAAAATACCAATTGTTGATTCCGCCAAAGGGGTAACGAGTTGCTGGTACATCTGCGGATAATGTCGTGGAATATAAAAGGTTCCCTGGTAACAAAAGGGTAATCGTATGTATTACAGGTTATAATAAGGCTACTTCGAATGGAAAGTCGAGGTTGACTTGCTGAAACTGTGACAAAATTTTCTATTTTGAAAAGGAATCACAAAGTTATTTTTGCTAATAAATGCTAAAAGATTTAACGCGGATACGTGTTAAATTATGTCCTTGGTTTCGAGAGCTTTTCAGGTGCAAGACTGAGGGTAATGTGTGGTTGGATCATCATCTCGATTGTCCATTATTTGAAGTGTCTTCAGGAATTTCGAAGGGTTTGATCATAGATTGTAATTGTTAATATACATATGATGTTTTAGGACTTTGAATGATACAAATATTTTTCTGGGTTCCAAGAATCGAATGATGTTCTAGCATAGTTTTGAAGTCAAAGTATAGTTTTGAAAGATGTAAGAGTCCTAAGAGTGATGTCTTCTGTTAAGTCTTGACTTGAATTTCGTTTTGTCGTAATCAAATTTGGATGAGAATGGTTGTTTTAATTTCTATGAAAGAATGTATATTATTGTGAAGGTAGTGAGTATAGTTGATGATTGTTGAATCAGAGTCAAAGAATATAATTATATTAATTGTGAATTTATATATCTCTCGGGTATTACCTACCCGTTAAAAAAAATTCACAAGTAATGTTTTGTACCAGAGAATTTTATTACAATCTTTATGAAAATATATGTACATATATATCTTCTTCAGATGTAATCATGAATTTAATAAGTCAATATAATATTAGACTCATTTGATTTTCGGTTTGAGCTAGAATAAGTAATCTCTAAAACGATTAGGAACCACATATTCTTCACAGAATATTAATGAAGTTATGGATCAATACTTCATTATTTATTCTTATATATATTTCCTTAGTGAATCATGCTGATACTCATTGAACTCTTGCTAACTTCGCAAGATATGAATGTTGTTTCCCAGTAAGCTTCGAGTACATTGAAGATGAAAGTGTAAAATCAAACATATTATTGAATAATACACTTGGTTTATTATAAAACGAAATTCATTGAATTGAAATAGGGATTGTAGTTAACGATGATTAAGATGCTGATGAAGGACGTACATCATTGCATATTTGTAGTATGAATTTAAACGAGTAGTATCTACCTTTTTTCAATTCATACTTAATAGCTTAGTACGAAAAGATTTATTTTGGTTTCCGAATTCATATATATAAAATATTTATATAAATTCTTCAGAAGAATGAGTTAATACTTCATAACTCGTTGATGCAATATACGCGTATTGATGATGTCCACGGTGATTCTTAAACTGGTGGAGCTTGTGATGTCAAAGTTGCTGACGATTCTAACGATGTTGACAGCACTGACTGTGTTGGTGAGGCTAAGGGTACTGCTGATGCTGTTGGTAAAACAAGTCTAGCTTGTACCTTACGCATCATTCTTGTCGGGGTTTCTACTCTTCCTTTTATCATTTCTGTCCACTCATCTGATTTATGGTTAAGGCAGAAATAGGTAATCTCTATGTCTTTAGAGATTACATAATCACCATAGAATGTTTCTCCGATGAAGTTATGAATCAATACTTCATCGTTTGTTGTTGTTGGTACTTCTTGGTATCTATGGTGCGTGTGACGTTGATATCCGAGGTATGGATGGTGATATTGAGGTGTGTGATGCGGATGTGATTGTTGGTGGTGGTAATGATCATGTTGATGTTGATGATGGTGATAACGTTGATGCTGGTGATGCTGCTGGTGCTTAGGGTATTGAGGCTTGCGATTTTGATGTTATTGACGGTACTGGTTATGCTGCTGATGCCGCTGATGGTGTTTATAACCTTCATACCGTATTCTCCAAAGCCACTACCCGAGTGCGAAGCTCGTTGACTTCTTCTATTACATCGGGGTGATTGTCGGTTCGGACTAGTGGATAAATAAAATCTAGAATTTGATGTAGTATATAATCGTGATGAGATACTCTGGAAATGAGAGAGAAAATGGTTTCTCGAACAGGTTCGCCGGTAAGTGCTTCAGGTTCATCGCCAAGAGGGCAATTTGGTGGATGGAAGGGTCACCTTCTTCTTGTCTCCAATGATTGAGGAGGCTACGAACCCATCCCCAATCCATCCAAAATAAATGATGACTGATTGGTTGATCCATTCCGGTCACACTGCTTTCGGAGCTTGAGTGGTATTCCATATCGGAATCCGAGGAACTTCAACTAGTGACGAGTTCCATTTCGTATGATTGAATAAAGGATTTTTTGATATGAAATGATTTTCTGGCTATCGGGTGGTATTCTAATTATATAGAATATCCACATATATAGAACAAAAGATCTCATAGATTACGGAGGGATTTACGGAATATGTCAGACAAAGTTTACAGTAACAGATACGCGTGGATATGAATTAGCAAATACGCTAAGATATGAATTTTGTCTATACACCATTCATGCAATGAATGCAGTAAGATGTGTTTAGACTTAAGATGATAAGCAGGTAATTTCCTACAGATGATAAGTAGATGATTTTCGACACAAAATGATAAGCAAAATTTTGACATGCAGACACGGTCGAAGTCCAGACTCACTAATGCAACCTAACGACTTATCAGTTAGACACACTAATGCAGACCTGGTTCGCTAAGACCACCGCTTTGATACCACATGAAACGACCCGACCCAATCCATAGGGACGAATACAATAACATATGATTACATCGCGAGGCATTTGACCTCTATATAATACGTTTTATAAACATTGCATTCTTTTGAAAAGATATACCATAAATGAATATTTAAAATTCAATGTTTTCGACATCTGATGATTTCTACATGTAGACAATCACCGTAAATAACAGTTTACAAGAATACTTCCGTTGACAATGCAGTCAAAATAAATACACGGTGATGATTTTGTGAATGCAATGCTTCCTCGAATAAAACATGTATGACTCCATGCACATGGTTTCTCTAACATATATTCAAACAGCGGAAGACTTCTAGGAACCTGAGAATAAACATACTTTAAATGTCAACATAAAGTTGGTGAGATATAGGTTTAATGCTAGCAGCGTTATAAATATAGACCACAAGATTTCATATACATAAACGTTTTAATAAAAATATTCTAAGTGGTTGAGCACTTGATAACCATACTTAACATTTAATCAACGTCACATATTCCCTTTATTATGAAATCTCACTACACTGTACCAAGTGTAGTCACCGAAACGAAGTACTGTACAACCGTTGAATACTGGTCGTCTAGGCCCGATAGATCTATCAACAGGATTCGCGTTTACAATACCACATGTAAATAGTAGTTACCAAGCTACAGGGAAGTATGCCAGTGGTACAACTCAACGTAGAATATATTTTTTATCACTTGTGTCCATAACGTAAATCATAAAATGCATGTATTCTCATCCCGAAATATTTAGAGTTTAAAAGTGGGACTATATACTCACTTTTGCCTTGAAGGTATTTAACTCAACTTGGTCTCCGATAGATATCACGAAACTAACCATATATATATAATATATCAACATATTTTCTTTTCAAGTAATCGTTACATATATATATATATACTTATAATACTTTTAATATTTTCTTAGTCCGTAGTTAGCAGTCCGATATTAGTGGTCCTCAATTAGTTGCTCAATAAAATAAATAAAGACCCCATCGTATTCGTATAGATTAGAATTAATCTCGACCCATGGTACCATGTTGTCAAATGACGTGTTGCGTACATAAAGTACCGTGTTGTCAAATGACGTGTTGCGTACAATCATGAGGTCTTATGATTAATCTTCTCGTGTTGTTTACGGGTGGTCCTGAAATATATAAAATCAAATCATAAGTAATTATATATAAAATATCATATTAATTAGAAAATATATGATTAATTTACTTTATCTCCAAATATTTTCGTAGCTAAACTAGCTTCGGATACCCAATCTTGTTTTAGTCGTAGTTTCTTCATTACAACTCCGTTTTTGTTGGTTCAACTTGCCACTTCCTTGGATCGAGTCAAATTTTAAGAATATGAACTGAAAATACCTTAGTTTGTATTCGAAATCACAGGTTATTGGTCAAACTTTGGTAAAACTTATGAAAGTGATCATTTTCCATCATAAAAACAACATTTAATGATCATTTTTCTAAAAATACTTACACTTTGAGTTAAACCATGAAATTTTTATGTGTTAACATATTCATAAGAAATATCATTTTTCCAGAACATGAACTTCCAATTCAAAGTTCAAGATGGTTTTTAATTATCCAAACCAAAACAGCCCCAGGTTGCACTCCGACGACGTAGATTCAGTTTTTAAGGTGTTCTTTGTAAAACCAAGTTATATCTTGTTAAGTTAGCATATAATTATGATATATTACAGGTTTTGAAGTGTTTTAAAAGTTAAGTTAGAAGGATCTATTTAGTTCGCAAACAAGTTTGAAATCATTCAAACTATGTTCTTGTTGTTAAAATTTTACAACATAAAATAAGATAGCTATATAATTATGAATCGAACAAGATTATGAACAAGGTTACTACCTCAAGTTACTTGGACAAAGTTACTGTAAGAGATAATAAAAAATCTTGGAATCAAAGAGTGGTGGAGTTAGATCAAAAGGTTGGAAGTATACTTCTTCAAATGGGTGGTTATTTTGATATGTTCTTGAAAGAGTTTTCTTATGGTGTTTAAGGCTTGTAATTGAAGCTAAATGATGGGGAAAATGTTTAGAGATGATCAAGTATGAAGTTAGGAGTATTTTGAGAGAGAAATGAGGGTGTAGGTATGAGAAAATGGAGTGAAGAAATGGTGTTCATTCATAAAAACATTTTTAGTTTATAAAGAAAGAAAAGGATTCCTAATTTTGTTTTCTTACTAATAATTCATGCTACTTGACAAATCCTAGTTACCTCATATCTAGGGCAGTAATAATTTTGATTAGGATGTTGATTTGATGTGTATATACCAATAGTAAATACATATAGAAGCTGGGTATGATACGGGTACATATACCCTAGATATACGTATAGAAATCTTGAGGAAACGGAATGAGAATTCAAATATAGCTATATTTTGTGAATATACTTATATTGTTTTATGTATTTAAGTCCTTAAAAAGTGATTAAATACATTATATATACGATACATGTATAAGCATTATAGGTTATAAGTATATATATCAAAGAATGCTACGTATAGTTATCGTTTTGAAAACTTAAGTTAGTAGTTTCAAAATATACTTATAACTCATTGTCATTAGTACACAATGAGATGTTAAACCATCCTTAGATCATGTTAAATATATATAAATACATATATATATACACAAACGTATAATTATCGTATGTTATATAGTTCGTGATATCATCGGTCAAATTGGACGGTCAAACGTTGTGTAAAACTCTTTTCAAAAACACAAGTCTCAACAATTTGGATTGCTTATCATGTTGGTAAGGTTTAATTTATGTAAATATTAATCTCATAAGTATAAAACGATTGGAAAAATCCGGGTCGTTACAGATGATCACTCTACAAGATTGGAAGTAAGCTAGCAAACTTGGAAGTATTCTTGATTTTATGAAACTAGAACTTGTAGAATTTATGAAGAACACTTAGAACTTGAAGATAGAACTTGAGAGAGATCAATTAGATGAAGAAAATTGAAGAATGAAAGTGTTTGTAGGTGTTTTTGGTCGTTGGTGTATGGATTAGATATAAAGGATATGTAATTTTGTTTTCATGTAAATAAGTCATGAATGATTACTCATATTTTTGTAATTTTATGAGATATTTCATGTTAGTTTCCAAATGATGGTTCCCACATGTGTTAGGTGACTCACATGGGCTGCTAAGAGCTGATCATTGGAGTGTATATACCAATAGTATATACATCTAAAAGCTGTGTATTGTACGAGTACGAATACGGGTGCATACGAGTAAAATTGTTGATGAAACTGAACGAGGATGTAATTGTAAGCATTTTTGTTAAGTAGAAGTATTTTGATAAGTGTCTTGAAGTCTTTCAAAAGTGTATGAATACATATTAAAACACTACATGTATATACATTTTAACTGAGTCGTTAAGTCATCGTTAGTCGTTACATGTAAGTGTTGTTTTGAATCCTTTGGGTTAACGATCTTGTTAAATGTTGTTAACCCAATGTTTATAATATCAAATGAGATTTTAAATTATTATATTATCATGATATTATGATGTACGAATATCTCTTAATATGATATATATACATTAAATGTCGTTACAACGATAATCGTTACATATATGTCTCGTTTCAAAATCATTAAGTTAGTAGTCTTGTTTTTACATATGTAGTTCATTATTAATATACTTAATGATTTTTTTACTTATCATAATATCATGTTAACTATATATATAACCATATATATGTCATCATATAGTTTTTACAAGTTTTAACGTTCGTGAATCACCGGTCAACTTGGGTGGTCAATTGTCTATATGAAACCTATTTCAATTAATCAAGTCTTAACAAGTTTGATAGCTTAATATGTTGGAAACACTTATTCATGTAAATAACAATTTCATTTAATATATATATAAATAAACATGGAAAAGTTCGGGTCACTACAGTACCTACCAGTTAAATAAATTTCGTCCCGAAATTTTAAGCAGTTGGAGGTGTTGACGTATCTTCTGGAAATAAATGCGGGTATTTCTTCTTCATCTGATTTTTCGTTCCTAGGTGAACTCGGGTCCTCTGCGAGCATTCCATTGAACCTTAACAATTGGTATCTTGTTTTGCTTAAGTCTTTTAACCTCACGATCCATTATTTCGACTAGTTCTTCGATGAATTGAAGTTTTTCGTTGATTTGGATTTCATCTAACGGAATAGTGAGATCTTCTTTAGCAAAACATTTCTTCAAATTCGAGACGTGGAAAGTGTTATGTACATCCGTGAGTTGTTGAGGTAACTCAAGTCGGTAAGCTACTGGTCCGACACGATCAATAATCTTGAATGGTCCGATATACCTTGGATTTAATTTCCCTCGTTTACCAAATCGAACAACACCTTTCCAAGGTGCAACTTTAAGCATGACCATCTCTCCAATTTCAAATTCTATATCTTTTCTTTTAATGTCAGCGTAGCTCTTTTGTCGACTTTGGGCGGTTTTCAACCGTTGTTGAATTTGGATGATCTTCTCGGTAGTTTCTTGTATTATCTCCGGACCCGTAATCTGTCTATCCCCCACTTCACTCCAACAAATCGGAGACCTGCACTTTCTACCATAAAGTGCTTCAAACTGCACCATCTCAATGCTTGAATGGTAGCTGTTGTTGTAGGAAAATTCTGCTAACGGTAGATGTCGATCCCAACTGTTTTCGAAATCAATAACACATGCTCGTAGCATGTCTTCAAGCGTTTGTATCGTCCTTTCACTCTGCCCATCAGTTTGTGGATGATAGGCAGTACTCATGTCTAGACGAGTTCCTAATGCTTGCTGTAATGTCTGCCAGAATCTTGAAATAAATCTGCCATCCCTATCAGAGATAATAGAGATTGGTATTCCATGTCTGGAGACGACTTCCTTCAAATACAGTCGTGCTAACTTCTCCATCTTGTCATCTTCTCGTATTGGCAGGAAGTGTGCTGATTTGGTGAGACGATCAACTATTACCCAAATAGTATCAAACCCACTTGCAGTCCTTGGCAATTTAGTGATGAAATCCATGGTAATGTTTTCCCATTTCCATTCCGGGATTTCGGGTTGTTGAAGTAGACCTGATGGTTTCTGATGCTCAGCTTTGACCTACGTATTTAGCAACATCGGCTTTCATACCCGGCCACCAAAAATGTTTCTTGAGATCCTTGTACATCTTCCCCGTTCCAGGATGTATTGAGTATCTGGTTTTATGAGCTTCTCTCAGTACCATTTCTCTCATATCTCCAAATTTTGGTACCCAAATCCTTTCAGCCCTATACCGGGTTCCGTCTTCCCGAATATTAAGATGCTTCTCCGATCCTTTGGGTATTTCATCCTTTAAATTTCCCTCTTTTAAAACTCCTTGTTGCGCCTCCTTTATTTGAGTAGTAAGGTTATTGTGAATCATTATATTCATAGATTTTACTCGAATGGGTTCTCTGTCCTTCCTGCTCAAGGCGTCGGCTACCACATTTACCTTCCCCGGGTGGTAACGAATCTCAAAGTCATAATCATTCAACAATTCAATCCACCTACGCTGCCTCATATTCAGTTGTTTCTGATTAAATATATGTTGAAGACTTTTGTGGTCGGTATATATAATACTTTTGACCCCATATAAGTAGTGCCTCCAAGTCTTTAATGCAAAAACAACCGCGCCTAATTCCAAATCATGCGTCGTATAATTTTGTTCGTGAATCTTCAATTGTCTAGACGCATAAGCAATCACCTTCGTTCGTTGCATTAATACACAACCGAGACCTTGATTTGATGCGTCACAATAAATCACAAAATCATCATTCCCTTCAGGCAATGACAATATAGGTGCCGTAGTTAGCTTTTTCTTCAATAACTGAAACGCTTTCTCTTGTTCATCCTTCCATTCAAATTTCTTCCCTTTATGCGTTAATGCAGTCAAGGGTTTTGCTATTCTGGAAAAGTCTTGGATGAACCTTCTGTAGTAACCAGTTAGTCCTAAAAACTGGCGTATGTGTTTCGGATTTTTCGGGGTTTTCCACTTTTCAACAGTTTCTATCTTTTCCAGATCCACCTTAATACCTTCTTTGTTCACTATGTGACCGAGGAATTGAACTTCTTCCAACCAAAATGCACACTTTGAAAATTTTGCATACAATTCTTCCTTCCTCAATACTTCTAACACCTTTCTCAAATGTTCACCGTGTTCTTGGTCATTCTTTGAGTAAATAAGTATGTCATCAATGAAAACAATGACAAACTTGTCAAGGTATGGTCCACACACTCGGTTCATAAGGTCCATGAACACAGCTGGTGCATTAGTTAAACCAAACGGCATGACCATAAACTCGTAATGACCATAACGTGTTCTGAAAGCAGTCTTTGGAATATCATCTTCTTTCACCCGCATTTGATGATACCCGGAACGTAAGTCAATCTTTGAATAAACAGACGAGCCTTGTAGTTGATCAAATAAGTCGTCTATTCTCGGTAGTGGGTAGCGGTTCTTGATGGTAAGTTTGTTCAACTCTCGGTAGTCGATACACAACCTGAATGTACCATCTTTCTTCTTGACAAACAAAACAGGAGCTCCCCACGGTGATGTGCTTGGTCGAATGAAACCACGCTCTAAAAGTTCTTGTAATTGGCTTTGCAGTTCTTTCATCTCGCTGGGTGCGAGTCTGTAAGGAGCACGAGCTATTGGTGCAGCTCCTGGTACAAGATCTATTTGAAATTCAACGGATCGATGTGGGGGTAATCCCGGTAATTCTTTCAGAAATACATCGGGAAATTCTTTTGCGGCGGGAACATCATTGATGCTCTTTTCTTCATTTTTGTACTTTCTCAACGTGTGCTAGAATAGCATAGCAACCTTTTCTTATTAGTTTTTGTGCCTTCAAATTACTAATAAGATGTAGCTTCGTGTTGCCCTTTTCTCCGTACACCATTAAGGGTTTTCCTTTTTCTCGTATAATGCGAATTGGTTTTTGTAACAAACGATCTCTGCTTTCACTTCTTTCAACCAGTCCATACCGATTATCACATGAAAACTCCCTAACTCTACTGGTATCAAGTCAATCTTAAATGTTTCGCTAACCAGTTTAATTTCTCGATTCCGACATATATTATCTGCTGAAATTAATTTACCATTTGCTAATTCAAGTAAAAATTTACTATCCAAAGGCGTCAATGGACAACTTAATTTAGCACAAAAATCTCTACTCATATAGCTTCTATCCGCACCCGAATCAAATAAAACGTAAGCAGATTTATTGTCAATAAGAAACGTACCCGTAACAAGCTCCGGGTCTTCCTGTGCCTCTGCCGCATTAATATTGAAAACTCTTTCGCGGCCTTGTCCATTCGTGTTCTCCTGGTTCGGGAAATTTCTAATAATGTGGCCCGATTTTCCACATTTATAACAAACTACATTGGCATAACTTGCTCCGACACTACTTGCTCCGCCATTACTAGTTCCGACACCATTTGTTCTTTTCGTTCTGTTAACCCCTGGTCCGTAGACCTCACACTTCGCCGCGCTATGACCATTTCATTTACACTTGTTGCAAAATTTGGTGCAGAACCCCGAGTGATACTTTTCACACCTTTAGCATAGCTGCTTTTGATTGTTGTTGTTGTTGCGGTTATTATTGTTGTTGGGATGATTGTTGTAGTTGCTGTTGTTATTGTTGTTGTTGTTGTTGTTGTTGTTGTTGTTGTTGTTGTTGTTGTTGGACCGTTTGTTGTAGTTGCGATTGATGTTGCGATTGTTGGGATAGTTATTGCGATTATTGTTGTAATTGCTGTTGTTGTTGTATTGGTGATTCTTATCACTGTTTTCCTCCCACTTTCTTTTAATTTGCTTCACATTAGCCTCTTCAGCAGTCTATTCTTTAATTCTTTCTTCAATCTGGTTCACTAGTTTGTGAGCCATTCTACATGTCTGTTGTATGGAGGCGGGCTCGTGTGAACTTATATATTCTTGGATTCTTTCCGGTAATCCTTTCACAAACGCGTCGATCTTTTCTTCCTCATCTTCGAACGCTCCCGGACACAATAGGCATAATTCTGTAAATCGTCTTTCGTACGTGGTAATATCAAATCCTTGGGTTCGTAACCCTCTAAGTTCTGTCTTGAGCTTATTGACCTCAGTTCTGGGACGGTACTTCTCATTCATCAAGTGCTTGAATGCTGACCACGGTAGTGCGTAAGCATCATCTTGTCCCACTTGCTCTAGATAGGTATTCCACCATGTTAACGCAGAACCTGTGAAGGTATGTGTAGCGTACTTCACTTTGTCCTCTTCAGTACACTTACTTATGGCAAACACCGATTCGACCTTCTCGGTCCACCGTTTCAATCCGATCGGTCCTTCGGTTCCATCAAATTCCAAAGGTTTGCAGGCAGTGAATTCTTTGTAGGTGCATCCTACACGATTTCCTGTAATGCTAGATCCAAGGTTATTGTTGGTATGTAGCGCAGCCTGTACTGCGGCTATGTTTGAAGCAAGAAAGGCACGAAATTCCTCTTCGCTCATATTCAAGGTGTGTCGAGTAGTCGGTGCCATTTCCTTCAAAATAGTCAAATGAAACGAGTTAATCATATAGAATATCAAGAGTAGTCAATAGTATTTCGTAGCGTAATATGAACTTATTTATAAAAGCTCTTTCTTCATATTAGCATTTTATACTCTTTAATTCGGGTAGTACCTACCCGTTAAGTTCATACTTAGTAGCTAACATACCATTTCAACTACTACAATTCTATATGAAAAACTAATCACAAAAAAAAAATATCATATTCAAACCTTTATACAATAACTTGCAAACTTACAATACCGCTTTTTTTTTTTACATATAACATGAAATATAGCACATAAAACTTTGATACAAAGTAGTTGCGAAGATAATTCTAGTTAATAAATAAGGCGTTCAGCAAAGGCAATAAAGACACGTAATTCATACGTCCAGAAACAAGTCATGCATTCTGGTTTTACTAATACCACTTCCCATCCTTGGTTTTGTGGAACATAACCATTGTGACCGATAGTAAGATAATGTGTTGTAACGTCGTCAAAAGGATGAAGGTTACGTAATGACCAACAGTCTCGTAATAACCTAAAACCTCATTTCTTACCCCAATTACCGACTCCGTCACTTGTGGGAACGTTGTGGTTAATAGTTGTAGCCCGATGTTCTTGTTCTCACTTTGGTGAGAAGCGAACATTACTAACCCGTAAGCATAACATGCTTCTTTATGTTGCATGTTAGCCGCTTTTTCTAAATCACGAAGTCCTATATTCGGATATATTGAGTCAAAATAATTTCTTAACCCGTTGCGTCAAATAGCATTTGGGCTCCCCGCAATATATGCGTCAAAGTAAACACATCGTAACTTATGGATTTCCCAATGTGATATCCCCCATCTTTTGAACGAAAGCCTTTTATAAATCAAGGCATTCTTGGAACGTTCTTCGAATGTCTTACAAACTGATCTCGCCTTAAATAGTTGTGCCGAGGAATTCTGACCGACTCTAGACAAGATTTCATCAATCATGTCTCCGGGTAGGTCTCTTAAAATATTGGGTTGTCTATCCATTTTGTGTTTTTATACTGTAAAATAGACAAGAGTTAGATTCATAAAAAAAATACTTATTAATACAAGCAATTTTTACATATATCATAAAGCATAAGCACACTATATTACATATATTACACAACACGAATACAACTATCTTATTCCGACTCGCTCGTTTCTTCTTCTTCGGTTTTGGTTCATTTTTCCAAGTTTCTAGGGATATATGATGTTTCCCTAATACGAGTTGTCGTTTTCCACATTGGTTTAGAAAAACCTGGTGGTTTAGAGGTTCCCGGGTTATTGTCACAACTTAAGAAATACGGGTGTTGACGTTACATATAAAGTTCATCGGGTTTGGAATCAAATTTCTCTATTTTTATGCCCTTTCCCTTATTGTTCTCTTTTGCCTTATTAAATTGTGTTGGGGTAATTTCTATAACATCATCGGAATCCTTGTCGGGATCCGATTCATCGGAGAATTGGTAATCCTCCCAATACTTTGCTTCCTTGGCGGAAACACCATTGACCATAATTAACTTTGGTCGGTTGGTTGAGGATTTTCTTCTACTTAACCGTTTTATTATTTCCCCCAATGGTTCTATTTCTTCTTCCGGTTCCGATTCTTCTTCCGGTTCCGATTCTTCTTCCGGTTCCGACTCTTCTTCCGGTTCCTCTTCGAGAACTTGTGAATCAGTCCACGAATCATTCCAATTTACATTTGATTCTTCATTATTATTAGGTGAGTCAATGGGACTTGTTCTAGAGGTATACATCTATCACATAATATCAAACGCGTTAAGAGATTAATATATCACATAATATTCACATGTTAAAAATATATAGTTTCCAACAAAATTTGTTAAGCAATCATTTTTCAAGTAAACGCGGTCGAAGTCTGGACTCACTAATGCATCCTAACAAACTCGATAAGACACACTAATGCAAAATTCTGGTTCTCTAAGACCAACGCTCGGATACCAACTGAAATGTCCCGTTCATATTGATTATAAACGTTCCATATTAATTGATTTCATTGCGAGGTTTTGACCTCTATATGAGACGTTTTTCAAAGACTGCATTCATTTTTAAAACAACCATAACCTTTATTTTATCAATAAAGGTTTCAAAAGCATTACGTAGATTATCAAATAATGATAATCTAAAATATACTGTTTACACGCGACCATTACATAATGGTTTACAATAGAAATATATTACATCGACATATGTTTCTTGAATGCAGTTTTTACATAATATCATACAAACATGGACTCCAAATCTTGTCCTTATTTTAGTATGCAACATCGAAAGCTCTTAATATTCACCTGAGAATAAACATGCTTTAAACGTCAACAAAAATGTTGGTGAGTTATGGGTTTAACCTATATATATCAAATCGTAACAATAGACCACAAGATTTCATATTTCAATATACATCCCATACATAGAGATAAAAATCATTCATATGGTGAACACCTGGTAACCGACATTAACAAGATGCATATATAAGAATATCCCCATCATTCCGGGACACCCTTCGGATATGATATAAATTTCGAAGTACTAAAGCATCCGGTACTTTGGATGGGGTTTGTTAGGCCCAATAGATCTATCTTTAGGATTCGCGTCAATTAGGGTGTCTGTTCCCTAATTCTTAGATTACCAGACTTAATAAAAAGGGGCATATTCGATTTCGATAATTCAACCATAGAATGTAGTTTCACGTACTTGTGTCTATTTTGTAAATCATTTATAAAACCTGCATGTATTCTCATCCCAAAAATATTAGATTTTAAAAGTGGGACTATAACTCACTTTCACAGATTTTTACTTCGTCGGGAAGTAAGACTTGGCCACTGGTCGATTCACGAACCTATAATAAATATGTACATATATATCAAAGTATATTCAAAATATATTTACAACACTTTTAATACATTTTGATATTTTAAGTTTATTAAGTCAGCTGTCCTCGTTAGTAACCTACAACTAGTTGTCCAACGTTAGATGTACAGAAAAAAAATGATATATATTATCTTGAATCAATCCACAACCCAGTGTATACACGTCTCAGGCTAGATCACAACTCAAAGTATATATATTTTTGGAATCAACCTCAACCTTGTATAGCTAACTCCCACATTACTGCATATAGAGTGTCTATGGTTGTTCCAAATAATATATACACATGGGTCGATATGATATGTCAAAACATTTGCATACGTGTCTATGGTATCCCAAGATTACATAATATATTAGAATACATGTATAATACAATATAAGTTAGCTAGGATATGATTAATATAGATTTGTTACCAGTTTTCACGTTGCTACAACAAGAAAAATTATCCAATCTTGTTTTACCCATAACTTCTTCATTTTAAATCCGTTTTGAGTGAATCAAATTGCTATGGTTTTATATTGAACTCTATTTTATGAATCTAAATATAAAAAGTATAGGTTTATAGTCGGAAATATAAGTTACAAGTCGTTTTTGTAAAGGTAGTCATTTCAGTCGAAAGAACGGCGTCTAGATGACCATTTTAGAAAACATACTTCCACTTTGAGTTTAACCATGATTTTTGGATATAGTTTCATGTTCATAAGAAAAATCATTTTCCCAGAAGAACAACTTTTAAATCAAATTTTATCATAGTTTTTAATTAATTAACCCAAAACGGCTCGCGGTGTTACTACGACGGCGTAAATCCGATTTTACGATGTTTTTCGTGTTTTCAGGTTTTAAATCATTAAGTTAGCATATCATATAGATATAGAACATGTGTTTAGTTGATTTTAAAAGTCAAGTTAGAAGGATTAACTTTTGTTTGCGAATAAGTTTAGAATTAACTAAACTATGTTCTAGTGATTACAAGTTTAAACCTTCGAATAAGATAGCTTTATATGTATGAATCGAATGATGTTATGAACATAATTACTACCTCAAGTTTTCTGGATAAAGCTACTAGAAATGAGAAAAATGGATCTAGCTTCAAAGGATCCTTGGATAGCTTGAAATTTCTTGAAGCAGAATCATGACACGAAAACAGTTCAAGTAAGATTTTCACTCGAAATAAGATTGTTATAGTTATAGAAATTGAATCAAAGTTTGAATATGAGTATTACCTTGTATTAGAAAGATATCTTACTGTAAATAAGAAATATTTCTTGAGGTTGGATGATCACTCTACAAGATTGGAAGTAAGCTAGCAAACTTGGAAGTATTCTTGATTTTATGAAACTAGAACTTGTAGAATTTATGAAGAACACTTAGAACTTGAAGATAGAACTTGAGAGAGATCAATTAAATGAAGAAAATTGAAGAATGAAAGTGTTTGTAGGTGTTTTTGGTCGTTGGTGTATGGATTAGATATAAAGGATATGTAATTTTGTTTTCATGTAAATAAGTCATGAATGATTACTCATATTTTTGTAATTTTATGAGATATTTCATGTTAGTTTCCAAATGATGGTTCCCACATGTGTTAGGTGACTCACATGGGCTGCTAAGAGCTGATCATTGGAGTGTATATACCAATAGTACATACATCTAAAAGCTGTGTATTGTACGAGTACGAATACGGGTGCATACGAGTAGAATTGTTGATGAAACTGAACGAGGATGTAATTGTATGCATTTTTGTTAAGTAGAAGTATTTTGATAAGTGTCTTTAAGTCTTTCAAAAGTGTATGAATACATATTAAAACACTACATGTATATACATTTTAACTGAGTCGTTAAGTCATCGTTAGTCGTTACATGTAAGTGTTGTTTTGAAACCTTTGGGTTAACAATCTTGTTAAATGTTGTTAACCCAATGTTTATAATATCAAATGAGATTTTAAATTATTATATTATCATGATATTATGATGTACGAATATCTCTTAATATGATATATATATACATTAAATGTCGTTACAACGATAATCGTTACATATATGTCTCGTTTCAAAATCATTAAGTTAGTAGTCTTGTTTTTACATATGTAGTTCATTATTAATATACTTAATGATTTTTCACTTATCATAATATCATGTTAACTATATATATAACCATATATATGTCATCATATAGTTTTTACAAGTTTTAACGTTCGTGAATCACCGGTCAACTTGGGTGGTCAATTGTCTATATGAAACCTATTTCAATTAATCAAGTCTTAACAAGTTTGATAGCTTAATATGTTGGAAACACTTAATCATGTAAATAACAATTTTATTTAATATATATATAAATAAACATGGAAAAGTTCGGGTCACTACAGTACCAACCAGTTAAATAAATTTCGTCCCGAAATTTTAAGCAGTTGGAGGTGTTGACATATCTTCTGGAAATAAATGCGGGTATTTATTCTTCATCTGATCTTCTCGTTCCCAGGTGAACTCAGGTCCTCTGCGAGCATTCCATTGAACCTTAACAATTGGTATCTTGTTTTGCTTAAGTCTTTTAACCTCATGATCCATTATTTCGACGGGTTCTTCGATGAATTGAAGTTTTTCGTTGATTTGGATTTCATCTAATGGAATAGTGAGATCTTCTTTAGCAAAACATTTCTTCAAATTCGAGATGTGGAAAGTGTAATGTACAGCCGCGAGTTGTTGAGGTAACTCAAGTCGGTAAGCTACTGGTCCGACACGATCAATAATCTTGAATGGTCCGATATACCTTGGATTTAATTTCCCTCGTTTACCAAATCGAACAACACCTTTCCAAGGTGCAACTTTAAGCATGACCATCTCTCCAATTTCAAATTCTATATCTTTTCTTTTAATGTCAGCGTAGCTCTTTTGTCGACTTTGGGCGATTTTCAACCGTTGTTGAATTTGGATGATCTTCTCGGTAGTTTCTTGTATTATCTCCGGACCCGTAATCTGTCTATCCCCCACTTCACTCCAACAAATTGGAGACATGCACTTTCTACCATAAAGTGCTTCAAACGGCGCCATCTCAATGCTTGAATGGTAGCTGTTGTTGTAGGAAAATTCTGCTAACGGTAGATGTCGATCCCAAGTGTTTCCGAAATCAATAACACATGCTCGTAGCATGTCTTCAAGCGTTTGTATCGTCCTTTCGCTCTGCCCATCAGTTTGTGGATGATAGGCAGTACTCATGTCTAGACGAGTTCCTAATGCTTGCTGTAATGTCTGCCAGAATCTTGAAATAAATCTGCCATCCCTATCAGAGATAATAGAGATTGGTATTCCATGTCTGGAGATGACTTCCTTCAAATACAGTCATGCTAACTTCTCCATCTTGTCATCTTCTCTTATTGGCAGGAAGTGTGCTGATTTGGTGAGACGATCAACTATTACCCAAATAGTATCAAACCCACTTGCAGTCCTTGGCAATTTAGTGATGAAATCCATGGTAATGTTTTACCATTTCCATTCCAGGATTTCGGGTTGTTGAAGTAGACCTGATGGTTTCTGATGCTCAGCTTTGACCTTAGAACACGTCAAACATTCTCCTATGTATTTAGCAACATCGGCTTTCATAACCAGCCACCAAAAATGTTTCTTGAGATCCTTGTACATCTTCCCCGTTCCAGGATGTATTGAGTATCTGGTTTTATGAGCTTCTCTAAGTACCATTTCTCTGATATCTCCAAATTTTGGTACCCAAATCCTTTCAGCCCTATACCGGGTTCCGTCTTCCCGAATATTAAGATGCTTCTCCGATCCTTTGGGTATTTCATCCTTTAAATTTTCCTCTTTTAAAACTTCTTGTTGCGCCTCCTTTATTTGAGTAGTAAGGTTATTGTGAATCATTATATTCATAGATTTTACTCGAATGGGTTCTCTGTCCTTCCTGCTCAAGGTGTCATCTACCACATTTACCTTCCCCGGGTGGTAATGAATCTCAAAGTCGTAATCATTCAACAATTCAATCCACCTACGCTGCCTCATATTCAGTTGTTTCTGATTAAATATGTGTTGAAGACTTTTGTGGTCGGTATATATAATACTTTTGACCCCATATAAGTAGTGCCTCCAAGTCTTTAATGCAAAAACAACCGCGCCTAATTCCAAATCATGCGTCGTATAATTTTGTTCGTGAATCTTCAATTGTCTAGACGCATAAGCAATCACCTTCGTTCGTTGCATTAATACACAACCGAGATCTTGCTTTGATGCGTCACAATAAATCACAAAATCATCATTCCCTTCAGGCAATGATAATATAGGTGCCGTAGTTAGCTTTTTCTTCAATAACTGAAACGCTTTCTCTTGTTCATCCTTCCATTCAAATTTCTTCCCTTTATGCGTTAATGCAGTCAAGGGTTTTGCTATTCTGGAAAAGTCTTGGATGAACCTTCTGTAGTAACCAGCTAATCCTAAAAACTGGCGTATGTGTTTCAGAGTTTTTGGGGTTTTCCACTTTTCAACAGTTTCTATCTTTGCCGGATCCACCTTAATAACTTCTTTGTTCACTATGTGACCGAGGAATTGAACTTCTTCCAACCAAAATGCACACTTTGAAAATTTAGCATACAATTCTTCCTTCCTCAATACTTCTAACACCTTTCTCAAATGTTCACCGTGTTCTTGGTCATTCTTTGAGTAAATAAGTATGTCATCAATGAAAACAATGACAAACTTTTCAAGGTATGGTCCACACACTCGGTTCATAAGGTCCATGAACACAGCTGGTGCATTAGTTAAACCAAACGGCATGACCATAAACTCGTAATGACCGTAACGTGTTCTGAAAGCAGTCTTTGGAATATCATCTTCTTTCACCCGCATTTGATGATACCTGGAACGTAAGTCAATCTTTGAATAAACAGACGAGCCTTGTAGTTGATCAAATAAGTCGTCGATTCTCGGTAGTGGGTAGCGGTTCTTGATGGTAAGTTTGTTCAACTCTCGGTAGTCGATATACAACCTGAATGTACCATCTTTCTTTTTGACAAACAAAACAGGAGCTCCCCACGGTGATGTGCTTGGTCGAATGAAACCACGCTCTAAAAGTTCTTGTAATTGGCTTTGCAGTTCTTTCATCTCGCTGGGTGCGAGTCTGTAAGGAGCACGAGCTATTGGTGCAGCTCCTGGTACAAGATCTATTTTAAATTCAACGGATCGATGTGGGGGTAATCCCGGTAACTCTTTCAGAAATACATCGGGAAATTCTTTTGCGACGGGAACATCATTGATGCTCTTTTCTTCATTTTTGTACTTTCTCGACGTGTGCTAGAATAGCATAGCAACCTTTTCTTATTAGTTTTTGTGCCTTCAAATTACTAATAAGATGTAGCTTCGTGTTGCCCTTTTCTCCGTACACCATTAAGGGTTTTCCTTTTTCTCGTATAATGCGAATTGCATTTTTGTAACAAACGATCTCTGCTTTCACTTCTTTCAACCAGTCCATACCGATTATCACATCAAAACTCCCTAACTCTACTGGTATCAAGTCAATCTTAAATGTTTCGCTAACCAGTTTAATTTCTCGATTCCGACATATATTATCTGCTGAAATTAATTTACCATTTGCTAATTCGAGTAAAAATTTACTATCCAAAGGCGTCAATGGACAACTTAATTTAGCACAAAAATCTCTACTCATATAGCTTCTATCCGCACCCGAATCAAATAAAACGTAAGCAGATTTATTGTCAATAAGAAACGTACCCGTAACAAGCTCCGGGTCTTCCTGTGCCTCTGCCGCATTAATATTGAAAACTCTTCCGCGGCCTTGTCCATTCGTGTTCTCCTGGTTCGGGCAATTTCTAATAATGTGGCCCGATTTTCCACATTTATAACAAACTACATTGGCATAACTTGCTCTGACACTACTTGCTCCGCCATTACTCGTTCCGACACCATTTGTTCCTTTCGTTCTGTTAACCCCTGGTCCGTAGACCTCACACTTCGCCGCGCTATGACCATTTCTTTTACACTTGTTGCAAAATTTGGTGCAGAACCCGAGTGATACTTTTCACACCTTTAGCATAGCTGCTTCTGATTGTTGTTGTTGTTGCGGTTATTATTGTTATTGGGATGATTGTTGTAGTTGCTGTTGTTGTTGTTGTTGTTGTTGTTGTTGTTGGACCGTTTGTTGTAGTTGCGATTGATGTTGCAATTGTTGGGATAGTTGTTGCAATTATTTTTGTAATTGCTGTTGTTGTTGTATTGGTGATTCTTATCACTGTTTTCCTCCCACTTTCTTTTGATTTGCGTCACATTGGCCTCTTCAGCAGTCTGTTCTTTAATTCTTTCTTCAATCTGGTTCACTAGTTTGTGAGCCATTCTACATGCCTGTTGTATGGAGGCGGGCCCGTGTGAACTTATATCTTCTTGGATTCTTTCCGGTAATCCTTTCACAAACGCGTCGATCTTTTCTTCCTCATCTTCGAACGCTCCCGGACACAATAGGCATAATTCTGTGAATCGTCTTTCGTACGTGGTAATATCAAATCCTTGGGTTCGTAACCCTCTAAGTTCTGTCTTGAGCTTATTGACCTCGGTTCTGGGACGGTACTTCTCGTTCATCAAGTGCTTGAATGCTGACCACGGTAGTGCGTAAGCATCATCTTGTCCCACTTGCTCTAGATAGGTATTCCACCATGTTAATGCAGAACCTGTGAAGGTATGTGTAGCGTACTTCACTTTGTCCTCTTCAGTACACTTACTTATGGCAAACACCGATTCGACCTTCTCGGTCCACCGTTTCAATCTGATCGGTCCTTCGGTTCCATCAAATTCCAAAGGTTTGCAGGCAGTGAATTCTTTGTAGGTGCATCCTACACGATTTCCTGTACTGCTAGATCCAAGGTTATTGTTGGTATGTAGCGCAGCCTGTACTGTGGCTATGTTTGAAGCAAGAAAGGCACGAAATTCCTCTTCGCTCATATTCAAGGTGTGTCGAGTAGTCGGTGTCATTTCCTTCAAAATAGTCAAATGAAACGAGTTAATCATATAGAATATCAAGAGTAGTCAATAGTATTTCGTAGCGTAATATGAACTTATTTATAAAAGCTCTTTCTTCATATTAGCATTTTATACTCTTTAATTCAGGTAGTACCTACCCATTAAGTTCATACTTAGTAGCTAACATACCATTTCAACTACTACAATTCTATATGAAAAACTAATCACAAAAAAAAAATTATCATATTCAAACCTTTATACAATAACTTGCAAACTTACAATACCGCTTTTTTTTTTTACATATAACATGAAATATAGCACATAAAACTTTGATACAAAGTAGTTGTGAAGATAATTCTAGTTAATAAATAAGGCGTTCAGCAAAGGCAATAAAGACACGTAATTCATACGTCCAGAAACAAGTCATGCATTCTGGTTTTACTAATACCACTTCCCATCCTTGGTTTTGTAGAACATAACCATTGTGACCGATAGTAAGACAATGTGTCCAGTTCTTATTGATTAAAAACGTTCCATATTAATTGATTTCGTTGCGAGGTTTTGACCTCTATATGAGATGTTTTTCAAAGACTACATTTGTAGTGACCCGAACTTTTTCATGTTTATATATATTAATTGAGATTGATATTTACATGATTAAATGTTTCCAACATGTTAAGCAATCAAACTTGTTAAGACTTGATTAATTGAAATATGTTTCATATAGACAATTGACCACCCAAGTTGACCGGTGATTCACGAACGTTAAAACTTGTAAAAACTATATGATGACATATATATGGATATATATATAGTTAACATGATACTATGATAAGTAAACATATCATTAAGTATATTAACAATGAACTACATATGTAAAAACAAGACTACTAACTTAATGATTTTTAAACGAGACATATATGTAACGATTATCGTTGTAAAGACATTTAATGTATATATATCATATTAAGAGATATTCATACATGATAATATCATGATAATATAATAATTTAAAATCTCATTTGATATTATAAACATTGGGTTAACAACATTTAACAAGACCGTTAACCTAAAGGTTTAAAAACAACACTTACATGTAACGACTAACGATGACTTAACGACTCAGTTAAAATGTATATACATGTAGTGTTTTAATATGTATTTATACACTTTTGAAAGACTTCAATACACTTATCAAAATACTTCTACTTAACAAAAATGCTTACAATTACATCCTCGTTCAGTTTCATCAACAATTCTACTCGTATGCACCCGTATTTGTACTCGTACAATACACAGCTTTTAGATGTATGTACTATTGGTATATACACTCCAATGATCAGCTCTTAGCAGCCCATGTGAGTTACCTAACACATGTGGGAACCATCATTTGGCAACTAGCATGAAATATCTCATAAAATTACAAAAATATGAGTAATCATTCATGACTTATTTACATGAAAACAAAATTACATATCCTTTATATCTAATCCATACACCAACGACCAAAAACACCTACAAACACTTTCATTCTTCAATTTTCTTCATCTAATTGATCTCTCTCAAGTTCTATCTTCAAGTTCTAAGTGTTCTTCATATATTCTACAAGTTCTAGTTACATAAAATCAAGAATACTTTCAAGTTTGCTAGCTCACTTCCAATCTTGTAAGGTGATCATCCAACCTCAAGAAATCTTTGTTTCTTACAGTAGGTTATCATTCTAATACAAGGTAATAATCATATTCAAACTTTGGTTCAATTTCTATAACTATAACAATCTTATTTCAAGTGATGATCTTACTTGAACTTGTTTTCGTGTCATGATTCTGCTTCAAGAACTTCGAGCCATCCAAGGATCCGATGAAGCTAGATCCATTTTTCTCTTTTCCAGTAGGTTTATCCAAGGAAATTAAGGTAGTAATGATGTTCATAACATCATTCGATTCATACGTATAAAGCTATCTTATTCGAAGGTTTAAACTTGTAATCACTAGAACATAGTTTAGTTAATTCTAAACTTGTTCGCAAACAAAAGTTAATCCTTCTAACTTGACTTTTAAAATCAATTAAACACATGTTCTATATCTATATGATATGCTAACTTAATGATTTAAAACCTGGAAACACGAAAAACACCGTAAAACCGGATTTACGCCGTCGTAGTAACACCGCGGGCTGTTTTGGGTTAGTTAATTAAAAACTATGATAAACTTTGATTTAAAAGTTGTTATTCTGAGAAAATTATTTTTATTATGAACATGAAACTATATCCAAAAATTATGGTTAAACTCAAAGTGGAAGTATGTTTTCTAAAATGGTCATCTAGACGTCGTTCTTTCGACTGAAATGACTACCTTTACAAAAACGACTTGTAACTTATTTTTCCAACTATAAACCTATACTTTTTCTGTTTAGATTCATAAAATAGAGTTCAATATGAAACCATAGCAATTTGATTCACTCAAAACGGATTTAAAATGAAGAAGTTATGGGTAAAACAAGATTGGATAATTTTTCTCATTTTAGCTACGTGAAAATTGGTAACAAATCTATTCCAACCATAACTTAATCAACTTGTATTATATATTATGTAATCTTGAGATACCATAGACACGTATATAATGTTTCGACCTATCATGTCGACACATCTATATATATTTCGGAACAACCATAGACACTCTATATGTGAATGTTGGAGTTAGCTATACAGGGTTGAGGTTGATTCCAAAATATATATAGTTTGAGTTGTGATCAATACTGAGATACGTATACACTGGGTCGTGGATTGATTCAAGATAATATTTATCGATTTATTTCTGTACATCTAACTGTGGACAACTAGTTGTAGGTTGCTAACGAGGACAGCTGACTTAAGAAACTTAAAACATCAAAATATATTAAAAGTGTTGTAAATATATTTTGAACATACTTTGATATATATGTATATATTGTTATAGGTTCGTGAATCAACCAGTGGCCAAGTCTTACTTCCCGACGAAGTAAAAATCTGTGAAAGTGAGTTATAGTCCCACTTTTAAAATCTAATATTTTTGGGATGAGAATACATGCAGGTTTTATAAATGATTTACAAAATAGACACAAGTACGTGAAACTACATTCTATGGTTGAATTATCGAAATCGAATATGCCCCTTTTATTTAAGTCTGGTAATCTAAGAATTAGGGAACAGACACCCTAATTGACGCGAATCCTAAAGATAGATCTATTGGGCTTAACAAACCCCATCCAAAGTACCGGATGCTTTAGTACTTCGAAATTTATATCATATCCGAAGGGTGTCCCGGAATGATGGGGATATTCTTATATATGCATCTTGTTAATGTCGGTTACCAGGTGTTCACCATCTGAATGATTTTTATCTCTATGTATGGGATGTGTATTGAAATATGAAATCTTGTGGTCTATTATTACGATTTGATATATATAGGTTAAACCTATAACTCACCAACATTTTTGTTGACGTTTTAAGTATGTTTATTCTCAGGTGATTATTAAGAGCTTCCGCTGTCGCATACTTAAATAAGGACGAGATTTGGAGTCCATGCTTGTATGATATTGTGTAAAAACTACATTCAAGAAACTTATTTTGTTGTAACATATTTGTATTGTAAACCATTATGTAATGGTCGTGTGTAAACAGGATATTTTAGATTATCATCATTTGATAATCTACGTAAAGCTTTTTAAACCTTTATTGATGAAATAAAGGTTATGGTTTGTTTTAAAATGAATGCAGTCTTTCAAAAATGACTCATATAGAGGTCAAAACCTCGCAACGAAATCAATTAATATGGAACGTTTTTAATCAATAAGAACGGGACATTTCAGTTGGTATCCGAGCGTTGGTCTTAGAGAACCAGAATTTTGCATTAGTGTGTCTTATCGAGTTTGTTAGGATGCATTAGTGAGTCTGGACTTCGACCGTGTTTACTTGAAAAATGATTGCTTAACAAATTTTGTTGGAAACTATATATTTTTAACATGTGAATATTATGTGATATATTAATCTCTTAACGCGTTTGATATTATGTGATAGATGTCTACCTCTAGAACAAGTCCCATTGACTCACCTAATAATAATGAAGAGTCAAATGTAAATTGGAATGATTCGTGGACTGATTCACAAGTTCCCGAAGAGGAACCGGAAGAAGAGTCGGAACCGGAAGAAGAATCGGAACCGGATGAAGAAATAGGACCGGTGGGGGAAATAATAAAACGGTTAAGTAAAAGAAATTCCTCAACCAACCGACCAAGGTTAATTATGGTCAATGGTGTTTCCGCCAAGGAAGCAAAATATTGGGAGGATTACCAATTCTCTGATGAATCGGATCCGACGAGAATTCCGATGATGTTATAGAAATTACCCCAACTGAATTTAAAAAGGCAAAAGAAAATAATAAGGGAAAGGGCATAAAAATAGAGAAATCTAATTCCAACCCCGATGAACTTTATATGTATCGTCAACTCCCGAAGTCCTTAAGTTGTAACAATGACCCGGGAACCTCTAAACCACCAGGTTTTTCTAAACCAATGTGGATAACGACGGCTCGTATTAGGGGAACATCATATATCCCTAGAAACTTGGCAAAACGAACCAAAACCGAAGAAGAAGAAATAAGCGAGTTGGAATAAGATAGTTGTATTCGTGTGGTGTAATATATGTAATATAGTGTGCTTATGCTTTATGATATATGTAAAAATTGCTTGTATTAATAAGTATTTTTTTTTATGAATCTAACTCTTGTCTATTTTACAGTATAAAAACACAAAATGGATAGACAACCCAATATTTTAAGAGACCTACCCGGAGACATGATTGATGAAATCTTGTCTAGAGTCGGTCAGAATTCCTCGGCACAACTATTTAAGGCGAGATCAGTTTGTAAGACATTCGAAGAACGTTCCAAGAATGTCTTGGTTTATAAGAGACTTTCATTTGAAAGATGGGGGATATCACATTGGGAAACCCATAAGTTACGATGTGTTTACTTTGACGCATATATTGCGGGGAACCCAAATGCTATTTTACGCAACGGGTTAAGAAATTATTTTGACTCAATGTATCCGAATATAGGACTTCATGATTTAGAAAAAGCGGCTAACATGCAACATAAAGAAGCATGCTATGCTTATGGGTTAGTAATGTTCGCTTCTCACCAAAGTGAGAAAAAGAACATCGGGCTACAGCTATTAAACAAAACGTTCCCACAAGTGACGAAGTCAGTAATTGGGGTAAGAAATGAGGTTTTTAGATTGTTACGGGACTGTTGGACATTACGTAACCCTCGTCCCTTTGACGACGTTACAACACGCTGTCTTATCAACGGCCATAACGGTTATGTTCCACAAGACCAAGGATGGGAAGTAGTCCTAGTAAAACCAGAATGCATGACTTGTTTCTGGACGTATGAATTACGTGTCTTTATTGCCTTTGATGAACGACTTGTGTACTAGCTAGAATTATCTTCACAACTATCTTGTATCAAAGTTATTGTGTACTATATTTCATGCTTTATGTAAAATAAGCGGTATTGTAAGTTTGTAAAATATTGTATAAAAGTTTGAACGCGAAATATTATTATAATCAGTTTTTCATATAGAATTGTAGTAGTTGAATTGTATATTAGCTACTAAGTATGAACTTAACGGGTAGGTACTACCCGAATTTAAACTTAAAAAACGCTAATATGAAGAAAAAGCTTTTATAAATGAGTTCATATTATGCTACGAAATACTCTTAACTACTCTTAATATTCTGTATGATTAACTTGTTCCATTTGACTATTTTGAAGGAAATGGCACCGACTACTCGACACACCGTGAATATGAATGAAGAGGAATTCCGTACTTTTCTAGCTTCAAACATAGCCGCAGTACAGGCTGCGCTACATACCAACAATAACCTTGGATCTAGCAGTACAGGAAATCGTGTAGGATGCACCTACAAAGAATTCACTGCCTACAAACCTTTGGAATTTGATGGAACCAAAGGACCGATCGGATTGAAACGGTGGACCGAGAAGGTCGAATCGGTGTTTGCCATAAGTAAGTGTACTGAAGAGGACAAAGTGAAGTACGCTACGCATACCTTCACAGGTTCTGCGTTAACATGGTGGAATACCTATCTAGAGCAAGTGGGACAAGACGATGCGTACGCACTACCGTGGTCAGCATTCAAGCACTTGATGAACGAGAAGTACCATCCCAGAACCGAGGTCAATAAGCTCAAGACAGAACTTAGAGGGTTACGAACCCAAGGATTTGATATTACCACGTACGAAAGACGATTCACAGAATTGTGCCTATTGTGTCCGGGAGCATTTGAAGATGAGGAAGAGAAGATCGACGCGTTTGTGAAAGGATTACCGGAAAGAATCCAAGAAGATATAAGTTCACACGAGCCTGCCTCCATACAACAGGCATGTAGAATGGCTCACAAACTAGTGAACCAGATTGAAGAAAGAATTAAAGAACAGACTGCTGAAGAGGCCAATGTGAAGCAAGTCAAAAGAAAGTGGGAGGAAAACGGTGATAAGAATCACCAATACAGCAACAACAGCAATTACAACAATTATCCCAACAATTATCCCAACAATCGCAACATCAATCGCAACTACAACAAACGGCCCAACAACAACAACAACAACAACAACAACAGCAAATACAAAAATCATCCCAACAACAATAATAACCGCAACAACAACAACAACAACAACAATCAGAAGCAGCTATGCCAAAGGTGTGAAAAGTATCACTCGGGGTTCTGCACCAAATTTTGCAACAAGTGTAAAAGAAATGGTCAAAGCGCAGCGAAGTGTGAGGTCTACGGACCAGGGGTTAATAGAACGAAAGGAACAAATGGTGTCGGAACGAGTAATGGCGGAGCAAGTAGTGTCGGAGCAAGTTATGCCAATGTAGTTTGTTATAAATGTGGAAAACCGGGCCACATTATTAGAAATTGCCCGAACCAGGAGAACACGAATGGACAAGGCTGCGGAAGAGTTTTCAATATTAATGTGGCAGAGGCACAGGAAGACCCGGAGCTTGTTACGGGTACGTTTCTTATTGACAATAAATCTGCTTACGTTTTATTTGATTCGGGTGCGGATAGAAGCTATATGAGTAGAGATTTTTGTGCTAAATTAAGTTGTCCATTGACGCCTTTGGATAGTAAATTTTTACTCGAATTAGCAAATGGTAAATTAATTTCAGCAGATAATATATGTCGGAATCGAGAAATTAAACTGGTTAGCGAAACATTTAAGATTGATTTGATACCAGTAGAGTTAGGGAGTTTTGATGTGATAATCGGTATGGACTGGTTGAAAGAAGTGAAAGCCGAGATCGTTTGTTACAAAAATGCAATTCGCATTATACGAGAAAAAGAAAAACCCTTAATGGTGTACGGAGAAAAGGGCAACACTAAGCTACATCTTATTAGTAATTTGAAGGCACAAAAACTAATAAGAAAAGGTTGCTATGTTGTTCTAGCACACGTCGAGAAGGTACAAATTGAAGAAAAGAGCATCAATGATGTTCCAATTGCAAAAGAATTTCCCGATGTATTTCCGAAAGAATTACCGGGATTACCCCCACATCGATCCGTTGAATTTCAAATAGATCTTGTACCAGGAGCTGCACCAATAGCTCGTTCTCCTTACAGACTCGCACCCAGCGAGATGAAAGAACTGCAAAGCCAATTACAAGAACTTTTAGAGCGTGGTTTCATTCGACCAAGCACATCACCGTGGGGAGCTCCTGTTTTGTTTGTCAAGAAGAAAGATGGTACATTCAGGTTGTGTATCGACTACCGAGAGTTGAACAAACTTACCATCAAGAACCGCTACCCACTACCGAGAATCGACGACTTATTTGATCAACTACAAGGCTCGTCTGTTTATTCAAAGATTGACTTACGTTCCGGGTATCATCAAATGCGGGTGAAAGAAGATGATATTCCAAAGACTGCTTTCAGAATACGTTACGGTCATTACGAGTTTATGGTCATGCCGTTTGGTTTAACAAAGCACCAGCTGTGTTCATGGACCTTATGAACCGAGTGTGTGGACCATACCTTGACAAGTTTGTCATTGTTTTCATCGATGACATACTTATTTACTCAAAGAATGACCAAGAACACGGTGAACATTTGAGAAAGGTGTTAGAAGTATTGAGGAAGGAAGAATTGTACGCTAAGTTTTCAAAGTGTGCATTTTGGTTGGAAGAATTTCAATTCCTCGGTCACATAGTGAAAAAGAAGGTATTAAGGTGGATCCGGCAAAGATAGAAACTGTTGAAAAGTGGGAAACCCCGAAAACTCCGAAACACATACGCCAGTTTTTAGGACTAGCTGGTTACTACAGAAGGTTCATCCAAGACTTTTCCAGAATAGCAAAACCCTTGACTGCATTAACGCATAAAGGGAAGAAATTTGAATGGAATGATGAACAAGTAAAAGCGTTTCAGTTATTGAAGAAAAAGCTAACTACGGCACCTATATTGTCATTGCCTGAAGGGAATGATGATTTTGTGATTTATTGTGACGCATCAAAGCAAGGTCTCGGTTGTGTATTAATGCAACGAACGAAGGTGATTGCTTATGCGTCTAGACAATTGAACATTCACGAACAAAATTATACGACACATGATTTGGAATTAGACGCGGTTGTTTTTGCATTAAAGACTTGGAGGCACTACTTATATGGGGTCAAAAGTATTATATATACCGACCATAAAAGTCTTCAACACATATTTAATCATAAACAACTGAATATGAGGCAGCGTAGGTGGATTGAATTGTTGAATGATTACGACTTTGAGATTCGTTACCACCCGGGGAAGGCAAATGTGGTAGCCGATGCCTTGAGCAGGAAGGACAGAGAACCCATTCGAGTAAAATCTATGAATATAATGATTCATAATAACCTTACTACTCAAATAAAGGAGGCGCAACAAGGAGTTTTAAAAGAGGGAAATTTAAAGGATGAAATACCCAAAGGATCGGAGAAGCATCTTAATATTCGGGAAGACGGAACCCGGTATAGGGCTGAAAGGATTTGGGTACCAAAATTTGGAGATATGAGAGAAATGGTACTTAGAGAAGCTCATAAAACCAGATACTCAATACATCCTTGAACGGGGAAGATGTACAAGGATCTCAAGAAACATTTTTGGTGGCCGGGTATGAAAGCCGATGTTGCTAAATACGTAGGAGAATGTTTGACGTGTTCTAAGGTCAAAGCTGAGCATCAAAAACCATCAGGTCTACTTCAACAACCCGAAATCCCGGAATGGAAATGGGAAAACATTACCATGGATTTCATCACTAAATTGCCAAGGACTGCAAGTGGTTTTGATACTATTTGGGTAATAGTTGATCGTCTCACCAAATCAGCACACTTCCTGCCAATAAGAGAAGATGACAAGATGGAGAAGTTAGCACGACTGTATTTGAAGGAAGTCGTCTCCAGACATGGAATACCAATCTCTATTATCTCTGATAGGGATGGCAGATTTATTTCAAGATTCTGGCAGATATTACAGCAAGCATTAGGAACTCGTCTAGACATGAGTACTGCCTATCATCCACAAACTGATGGGCAGAGTGAAAGGACGATACAAACGCTTGAAGACATGCTACGAGCATGTGTTATTGATTTCGAAAACAGTTGGGATCGACATCTACCATTAGCAGAATTTTCCTACAACAACAGCTACCATTCAAGCATTGAGATGGCGCCGTTTGAAGCACTTTATGGTAGAAAGTGCAGGTCTCCGATTTGTTGGAGTGAAGTGGGGGATAGACAGATTACGGGTCCGGAGATTACACAAGAAACTACCGAGAAGATCATCCAAATTCAACAACGGTTGAAAACCGCCCAAAGTCGATAAAAGAGCTACGCTGACATTAAAAGAAAAGATATAGAATTTGAAATTGAAGAGATGGTCATGCTTAAAGTTGCACCTTGGAAAGGCGTTGTTCGATTTGGTAAACGAGGAAAATTAAATCCAAGGTATATTGGACCATTCAAGATTATTGATCGTGTCGGACCAGTAGCTTACCGACTTGAGTTACCTCAACAACTCGCAGCTGTACATAACACTTTCCACGTCTCGAATTTGAAGAAATGTTTTGCTAAAGAAGATCTCACTATTCCGTTAGATGAAATCCAAATCAACGAAAAACTTCAATTCATCGAAGAACCCGTCGAAATAATGGATCGTGAGGTTAAAAGACTTAAGCAAAACAAGATACTAATTGTTAAGGTTCGATGGAATGCTCGTAGAGGACCTGAGTTCACCTGGGAGCATGAAGATCAGATGAAGAAGAAATACCCGCATCTATTTCCAGAAGATTCGTCAACACCTTCAACAGCTTAAAATTTCGGGATGAAATTTATTTAACGGGTAGGTACTGTAGTGACCCGAACTTTTTCATGCTTATATATATTAATTGAGATTGATATTTACATGATTAAATGTTTCCAACATGTTAAGCAATCAAACTTGTTAAGACTTGATTAATTGAAATATGTTTCATATAGACAATTGACCACCCAAGTTGACCGGTGATTAACGAACGTTAAAACTTGTAAAAACTATATGATGACATATATATGGATATATATATATATATATATATAGTTAACATGATACTATGATAAGTAAACATATCATTAAGTATATTAACAATGAACTACATATGTAAAAACAAGACTACTAACTTAATGATTTTTAAACGAGACATATATGTAACGATTATCGTTGTAAAGACATTTAATGTATATATATCATATTAAGAGATATTCATACATGATAATATCATGATAATATAATAATTTAAAATATCATTTGATATTATAAACATTGGGTTAACAACATTTAACAAGACCGTTAACCTAAAGGTTTAAAAACAACACTTACATGTAACGACTAACGATGACTTAACGACTCAGTTAAAATGTATATACATGTAGTGTTTTAATATGTATTTATACACTTTTGAAAGACTTCAATACACTTATCAAAATACTTCTACTTAACAAAAATGCTTACAATTACATCCTCGTTCAGTTTCATCAACAATTCTACTCGTATGCACCCGTATTCGTACTCGTACAATACACAGCTTTTAGATGTATATACTATTGGTATATACACTCCAATGATCAGCTCTTAGCAGCCCATGTGAGTCACCTAACACATGTGGGAACCATCATTTGGCAACTAGCATGAAATATCTCATAAAATTACAAAAATATGAGTAATCATTCATGACTTATTTACATGAAAACAAAATTACATATCCTTTATATCTAATCCATACACCAACGACCAAAAACACCTACAAACACTTTCATTCTTCAATTTTCTTCATCTAATTGATCTCTCTCAAGTTCTATCTTCAAGTTCTAAGTGTTCTTCATATATTCTACAAGTTCTAGTTACATAAAATCAAGAATACTTTCAAGTTTGCCAGCTCACTTCCAATCTTGTAAGGTGATCATCCAACCTCAAGAAGTCTTTGTTTCTTACAGTAGGTTATCATTCTAATACAAGGTAATAATCATATTCAAACTTTGGTTCAATTTCTATAACTATAACAATCTTATTTCAAGTGATGATCTTACTTGAACTTGTTTTCGTGTCATGATTCTGCTTCAAGAACTTCGAGCCATCCAAGGATCCGTTGAAGCTAGATCCAATTTTCTCTTTTCCAGTAGATTTATCCAAGGAAATTAAGGTAGTAATGATGTTCATAACATCATTCGATTCATACGTATAAAGCTATCTTATTCGAAGGTTTAAACTTGTAATCACTAGAACATAGTTTAGTTAATTCTAAACTTGTTCGCAAACAAAAGTTAATCCTTCTAACTTGACTTTTAAAATCAACTAAACACATGTTCTATATCTATATGATATGCTAACTTAATGATTTAAAACCTGGAAACACGAAAAACACCGTAAAACCGGATTTACGCCGTCGTAGTAACACCGCGGGCTGTTTTGGGTTAGTTAATTAAAAACTATGATAAACTTTGATTTAAAAGTTGTTATTCTGAGAAAATGATTTTTATTATGAACATGAAACTATATCCAAAAATTATGGTTAAACTCAAAGTGGAAGTATGTTTTCTAAAATGGTCATCTAGACGTCGTTCTTTCGACTGAAATGACTACCTTTACAAAAACGACTTGTAACTTATTTTTCCGACTATAAACCTATATTTTTTCTGTTTAGATTCATAAAATAGAGTTCAATATGAAACCATAGCAATTTGATTCACTCAAAACGGATTTAAAATGAAGAAGTTATGGGTAAAACAAGATTGGATAATTTTTCTCATTTTAGCTACGTGAAAATTGGTAACAAATCTATTCCAACCATAACTTAATCAACTTGTATTGTATATTATGTAATCTTGAGATACCATAGACACGTATACAATATTTCGACCTATCATGTCGACACATCTATATATATTTCGGAACAACCATAGACACTCTATATGTGAATGTTGGAGTTAGCTATACAGGGTTGAGGTTGATTCCAAAATATATATAGTTTGAGTTGTGATCAATACTGAGATACGTATACACTGGGTTGTGGATTGATTCAAGATAATATTTATCGATTTATTTCTGTACATCTAACTGTGGACAACTAGTTGTAGGTTACTAACGAGGACAGCTGACTTAAGAAACTTAAAACATCAAAATATATTAAAAGTGTTGTAAATATATTTTGAACATACTTTGATATATATGTATATATTGTTATAGGTTCGTGAATCAACCAGTGGCCAAGTCTTACTTCCCGACGAAGTAAAAATCTGTGAAAGTGAGTTATAGTCCCACTTTTAATATCTAATATTTTTGGGATGAGAATACATGCAGGTTTTATAAATGATTTACAAAATAGACACAAGTACGTGAAACTACATTCTATGGTTGAATTATCGAAATCGAATATGCCCCTTTTATTTAAGTCTGGTAATCTGAGAATTAGGGAACAGACACCCTAATTGACGCGAATCCTAAAGATAGATCTATTGGGCTTAACAAACCCCATCCAAAGTGCCGGATGCTTTAGTACTTCGAAATTTATATCATATCCGAAGGGTGTCCCGGAATGATGGGGATATTCTTATATATGCATCTTGTTAATGTCGGTTACCAGGTGTTCACCATATGAATGATTTTTATCTCTATGTATGGGATGTGTATTGAAATATGAAATCTTGTGGTCTATTATTACGATTTGATATATATAGGTTAAACCTATAACTCACCAACATTTTTGTTGACCTTTTAAGTATGTTTATTCTCAGGTGATTATTAAGAGCTTCCGATGTCGCATACTTAAATAAGGACGAGATTTGGAGTCCATGCTTGTATGATATTGTGTAAAAACTGCATTCAAGAAACTTATTTTGTTGTAACATATTTGTATTGTAAACCATTATGTAATGGTCGTGTGTAAACAGGATATTTTAGATTATCATCATTTGATAATCTACGTAAAGCTTTTTAAACCTTTATTGATGAAATAAAGGTTATGGTTTGTTTTAAAATGAATGCAGTCTTTCAAAAACGTCTCATATAGAGGTCAAAACCTCGCAACGAAATCAATTAATATGGAACGTTTTTAATCAATAAAAACGGGACATTTCAACATTCATTTTAAAACAAACCATAACCTTTATTTCATCAATAAAGGTTTAAAAAGCTTTACGTAGATTATCAAATAATGATAATCTAAAATATCTTGTTTACACACGACCATTACATAATGGTTTACAATACAAATATGTTAAAACAAAATAAGTTTCTTGAATGCGGTTTTTACACAATATCATACAAGCATGGACTCCAAATCTCGTCCTTATTTAAGTATGCGACAGCGGAAGCTCTTAATAATCACCTGAGAATAAACATACTTAAAACGTCAACAAAAATGTTGGTGAGTTATAGGTTTAACCTATATATATCAGATCATAATAATAGACCACAAGATTTCATATTTCAATACACATCCCATACATAAAGATAAAAATCATTCATATGGTGAACACCTGGTAACCGACATTAACAAGATGCATATATAAGAATATCCCCATCATTCCGGGACACCCTTCGGATATGATATAAATTTTGAAGTACTAAAGCATCCGGTACTTTGGATGAGGTTTGTTAGGCCCAATAGATCTATCTTTAGGATTCGCGTCAATTAGGGTGTCTGTTCCCTAATTCTTAGATTATCAGACTTAATAAAAAGGGGCATATTAGATTTCGATAATTCAACCATAGAATGTAGTTTCACGTACTTGTGTCTATTTTGTAAATCATTTATAAAACCTGCATGTATTCTCATCCCAAAAATATTAGATTTTAAAAGTGGGACTATAACTCACTTTCACAGATTTTTACTTCGTCGGGAAGTAAGACTTAGCCACTGGTTGATTCACGAACCTATAACAATATATACATATATATCAAAGTATGTTCAAAATATATTTACAACACTTTTAATATATTTTGATGTTTTAAGTTTATTAAGTCAGCTGTCCTCATTAGTAACCTACAACTAGTTGTCCACAGTTAGATGTACAGAAATAAATCGATAAATATTATCTTGAATCAATCCACGACCCAGTGTATACGTATCTCAGTATTGATCACAACTCAAACTATATATATTTTGGAATCAACCTCAACCCTGTATAGCTAACTCCAACATTCACATATAGAGTGTCTATGGTTGTTCCGAAATATATATAGATGTGTCGACATGATAGGTCGAAACATTGTATACGTGTCTATGGTATCTCAAGATTACATAATATACAATACAAGTTGATTAAGTTATGGTTGGAATAGATTTGTTACCAATTTTCACATAGCTAAAATGAGAAAAATTATCCAATCTTGTTTTACCCATAACTTCTTCATTTTAAATCCGTTTTGAGTGAATAAAATTGCTATGGTTTCATATTGAACTCTATTTTATGAATCTAAACACAAAAAGTATAGGTTTATAGTCGGAAAAATAAGTTACAAGTCGTTTTTGTAAAGGTAGTCATTTCTGTCGAAAGAACGACGTCTAGATGACCATTTTAGAAAACATACTTCCACTTTGAGTTTAACCATAATTTTTGGATATAGTTTCTTGTTCATAATAAAAATCATTTTCTCAGAATAACAACTTTTAAATCAAAGTTTATCATAGTTTTTAATTAACTAACCCAAAACAGCCCGTGGAGTTACTACGACGGCATAAATCCGGTTTTACGGTGTTTTTCGTGTTTCCAGGTTTTAAATCATTAAGTTAGCATATCATATAGATATAGAACATGTGTTTAGTTGATTTTAAAAGTCAAGTTAGAAGGATTAACTTTTGTTTGCGAACAAGTTTAGAATTAACTAAACTATGTTCTAGTGATTACAAGTTTAAACCTTCGAATAAGATAGCTTTATATGTATGAATCGAATGATGTTATGAACATCATTACTACCTTAATTTCCTTGGATAAACCTACCGGAAAAGAGAAAAATGGATCTAGCTTCAACGGATCCTTGGATGGCTCGAAGTTCTTGAAGCAGAATCATGACACGAAAACAAGTTCAAGTAAGATCATCACTTGAAATAAGATTGTTATAGTTATAGAAATTGAACCAAAGTTTGAATATGATTATTACCTTGTATTAGAATGATAACCTACTGTAAGAAACAAAGATTTCTTGAGGTTGGATGATCACCTTACAAGATTGGAAGTGAGCTAGCAAACTTGAAAGTATTCTTGATTTTATGTAACTAGAACTTGTAGAATATATGAAGAACACTTAGAACTTGAAGATAGAACTTGAGAGAGATCAATTAGATGAAGAAAATTGAAGAATGAAAGTGTTTGTAGGTGTTTTTGGTCGTTGGTGTATGGATTAGATATAAAGGATATGTAATTTTGTTTTCATGTAAATAAGTCATGAATGATTACTCATATTTTTGTAATTTTATGAGATATTTCATGCTAGTTACCAAATGATGGTTCCCATATGTGTTAGGTGACTCACATGGGCTGCTAAGAGCTGATCATTGGAGTGTATATAGCAATAGTACATACATCTAAAAGCTGTGTATTGTATGAGTACGAATACGGGTGCATACGAGTAGAATTGTTGATGAAACTGAACGAGGATGTAATTGTAAGCATTTTTGTTAAGTAGAAGTATTTTGATAAGTGTATTGAAGTCTTTCAAAAGTGTATAAATACATATTAAAACACTACATGTATATACATTTTAACTGAGTCGTTAAGTCATCGTTAGTCGTTACATGTAAGTGTTGTTTTGAAACCTTTAGGTTAACGATCTTGTTAAATGTTGTTAACCCAATGTTTATAATATCAAATGAAATTTTAAATTATTATATTATCATGATATTATCATGTATGAATATCTCTTAATATTATATATATACATTAAATGTCTTTACAACGATAATCGTTACATATATGTCTCGTTTAAAAATCATTAAGTTAGTAGTCTTGTTTTTACACATGTAGTTCATTGTTAATATACTTAATGATATGTTTAATTATCATAGTATAATGTTAACTATATATATATCCATATATATGTCATCATATAGTTTTTACAAGTTTTAACGTTCGTGAATCACCGGTCAACTTGGGTGGTCAATTGTCTATATGAAACATATTTCAATTAATCAAGTCTTAACAAGTTTGATTGCTTAACATGTTGGAAACATTTAATCATGTAAATATCAATCTCAATTAATATATATAAACATGGAAAAGTTCGGGTCACTACAGTACCTACCCGTTAAATAAATTTCGTCTCGAAATTTTAAGCGGTTGAAGGTGTTGACGAATCTTCTGGAAATAGATGCGGGTATTTCTTCTTCATCTGATCTTCACACTCCCAGGTGAACTCGGGTCCTCTACGAGCATTCCATCGAACCTTAACAATTGGTATCTTGTTTTGCTTAAGTCTTTTAACCTCACGATCCATTATTTCGACGGGTTCTTCGATGAATTGAAGTTTTTCGTTGATTTGGATTTCATCTAACGGAATAGTGAGATCTTCTTTAGCAAAACATTTCTTCAAATTCGAGACGTGGAATGTGTTATGTATAGCCGCGAGTTGTTGAGGTAACTCAAGTCGGTAAGCTACTGGTCCGACACGATCAATAATCTTGAATGGTCCAATATACCTTGGATTTAATTTCCCTCGTTTACCAAATCGAACAACGCCTTTCCAAGGTGCAACTTTAAGCATGACCATCTCTCCAATTTCAAATTCTATATCTTTTCTTTTAATGTCAGCGTAGCTCTTTTGTCGACTTTGGGCGGTTTTCAACCGTTGTTGAATTTGGATGATCTTCTCGGTAGTTTCTTGTATAATCTCTGGACCCGTAATCTGTCTATCCCCCACTTCACTCCAACAAATCGGAGACCTGCACTTTCAACCATAAAGTGCTTCAAACAGCCATCTCAATGCTTGAATGGTAGCTGTTGTTGTAGGAAAATTCTGCTAACGGTAGATGTCATTCCCAACTATTTACGAAATCAATAACACATGCTCGTAGCATGTCTTCAAGTGTTCGTATCGTCCTTTCGCTCTGCCCATTAGTTTGTGGATGATAGGCAGTACTCATGTCTAGACGATTTCCTAATGCTTGCTGTAATGTCTGCCAGAATCTTGAAATAAATCTGCCATCCCTATCAGAGATAATGGAGATTGGTATTCCATGTCTGGAGATGACTTCCTTCAAATACAGTCATGCTAACTTCTCCATCTTGTCATCTTCTCTTATTGGCAGGAAGTGTGCTGATTTAGTGAGACGATCAACTATTACCCAAATAGTATCAAAACCACTTGCAGTCCTTGGCAATTTAGTGATGAAATCCATGGTAATGTTTTCCCATTTCCATTCCGGGATTTCGGGTTGTTGAAGTAGAACTGATGGTTTCTGATGCTCAGCTTTGACTTTAGAACACGTCAAACATTCTCCTACGTATTTAGCAACATCGACTTTCATACCCGGCCACCAAAAATGTTTCTTGAGATCCTTGTACATCTTCCCCATTCCAGGATGTATTGAGTATCTGGTTTTATGAGCTTCTCTAAGTACCATTTCTCTCATATCTCCAAATTTTGGTACCCAAATCCTTTCAGCCCTATACCGGGTTCCGTCTTCCCGAATATTAAGATGCTTCTCCGATCCTTTGGGTATTTCATCCTTTAAATTTCCCTCTTTTAAAACTCCTTGTTGCGCCTCCTTTATTTGAGTAGTAAGGTTATTATGAATCATTATATTCATAGATTTTACTCGAATGGGTTCTCTATCCTTCCTGCTCAAGGCATCGGCTACCACATTTGCCTTCCCCGGGTGGTAACGAATCTCAAAGTCGTAATCATTCAATAATTCAATCCACCTACGCTGCCTCATATTCAGTTGTTTCTGATAAAATATGTGTTGAAGACTTTTGTGGTCGGTATATATAATACTTTTGACCCCATATAAGTAGTGCCTCCAAGTCTTTAGTGCAAAAACAACCGCGCCTAATTCTAAATCATGCGTCGTATAATTTTGTTCATGAATCTTCAATTGTCTAGACGCATAAGCAATCACCTTCGTTCGTTGCATTAATACACAACCGAGACCTTGCTTTGATGCGTCACAATAAATCACAAAATCATCATTCCCTTCAGGCAATGACAATATAGGTGCCGTAGTTAGCTTTTTCTTCAATAACTGAAACGCTTTCTCTTGTTCATCATTCCATTCAAATTTCTTCCCTTTATGCGTTAATGCAGTCAAGGGTTTTGCTATTCTGGAAAAGTCTTGGATGAACCTTCTGTAGTAACCAGCTAGTCCTAAAAACTGGCGTATGTGTTTTGGAGTTTTTGGGGTTTCCCACTTTTCAACAGTTTCTATCTTTGCCGGATCCACCTTAATACCTTCTTTGTTCACTATGTGACCGAGGAATTGAACTTCTTCCAACCAAAATGTACACTTTGAAAACTTAGTGTACAATTCTTCCTTCCTCAATACTTCTAACACCTTTCTTAAATGTTCACCGTGTTCTTAGTCATTCTTTGAGTAAATAAGTATGTCATCAATAAAAACAATGACAAACTTGTCAAGGTATGGTCCACACACTCGGTTCATAAGGTCCATGAACACAGCTGGTGCATTAGTTAAACCAAACGGCATGACCATAAACTCGTAATGACCGTAACGTGTTCTGAAAGCAGTCTTTGGAATATCATCTTCTTTCACCCGCATTTGATGATACCCGAAACGTAATTCAATCTTTGAATAAATAGACGAGCCTTGTAGTTGATCAAATAAGTCATCGATTCTCGGTAGTGGGTAGCGGTTCTTGATGGTAAGTTTGTTCAACTCTCGGTAGTCGATACACAACCTGAATGTACCATCTTTCTTCTTGACAAACAAAACAGGAGCTCCCCACGGTGATGTGCTTGGTCGAATGAAACCACGCTCTAAAAGTTCTTGTAATTGGCTTTGCTGTTCTTTCATCTCGCTGGGTGCGAGTCTGTAAGGAGCACGAGCTATTGGTGCAGCTCCTGGTACAAGATCTATTTGAAATTCAACGGATCGATGTGGGGGTAATCCCGGTAATTCTTTCGGAAATACATCGGGAAATTCTTTTGCAATGGGAACATCATTGATGCTCTTTTCTTCAGTTTGTACTTTCTCGACGTGTGCTAGAATAGCATAGCAACCTTTTCTTATTAGTTTTTGTGCCTTCAAATTACTAATAAGATGTAGCTTCGTGTTGCCCTTTTCTCCGTACACCATTAAGGGTTTTCCTTTTTCTCGTATAATGCGAATTGCATTTTTGTAACAAACGATCTTTGCTTTCACTTCTTTCAACCAGTCCATACCGATTATCACATCAAAACTCCCTAACTCTACTGGTATCAAATCAATCTTAAATGTTTCGCTAACCAGTTTAATTTCTCGATTCCGACATATATTATCTGCTGAAATTAATTTACCATTTGCTAATTCGAGTAAAAATTTACTATCCAAAGGCGTCAATGGATAACTTAATTTAGCACAAAAATCTCTACTCATATAGCTTCTATCCGCACCCGAATTAAATAAAACGTAAGCAGATTTATTGTCAATAAGAAATGTACCCGTAACAAGCTCCGGGTCTTCCTGTGCCTCTGCCGCATTAATATTGAAAACTCTTCCGCGGCCTTGTCCATTCGTGTTCTCCTGGTTCGGGCAATTTCTAATAATGTGGCCTGGTTTTCCACATTTATAACAAACTACATTGGCATAACTTGCTCTGACACTACTTGCTCCGCCATTACTCGTTCCGACACCATTTGTTCCTTTCGTTCTATTAACCCCTGGTCCGTAGACCTCACACTTCGCCGCGCTATGACCATTTATTTTACACTTGTTGTAAAATTTGGTGCAGAACCCCGAGTGATACTTTTCACACCTTTGGCATAGCTGCTTCTGATTGTTGTTGTTGTTGCGGTTATTATTGTTGTTGGGATGATTGTTGTAGTTGATGTTGTTGTTGTTGTTGTTGTTGTTGTTGTTGTTGGGCCGTTTGTTTTAGTTGCGATTGATGTTGCGATTGTTGGGATAATTGTTGCGATTATTGTTGTAATTACTGTTGTTGTTGTATTGGTGATTCTTATCACCGTTTTCCTCCCACTTTCTTTTGACTTGCTTCACATTGGCCTCTTCAGTAGTCTGTTCTTTAATTCTTTCTTCACTCTGGTTCACTAGTTTGTGAGCCATTCTACATGCCTGTTGTATGGAGGCGGGCTCGTGTGAACTTATATCTTCTTGGATTCTTTCCGGTAATCCTTTCACAAACGCGTCGATCTTCTCTTCCTCATCTTCGAATGCTCCCGGACACAATAGGCACAATTCTGTGAATCATCTTTCGTACGTGGTAATATCAAATCCTTGGGTTCGTAACCCTCTAAGTTCTGTCTTGAGCTTATTGACCTCGGTTCTGGTGTGATGACCCGGAAATTTCCGATCAAATTTAAACTTTATATGTTTTCAACACGATAAGCAAAATCTGTAATGTTGAGTCTCGAAAGTTTTGAAATCTGTATTCATGTAATCAATTACCTTCGACCAGTTTCGACGATTCACGAACAGTTATTTGTAAATAAATATATAAGTATATATATAAGTATAAGGGTATGTATATTTTTTTTAATGAAATACTCCTTAATCAATTAGAACTAAAAATGTAAAATAATTAATAGAATAATTAAAATATTATAAATGATATTATTATGAATCTGTATATGTATATAAATTGTTATAGTATCATTATTACTATTATTATTATCATTAATAATATTAGAGTTAGTACAATTAGTATTATTAATATTACTATCAGTATTATTAAAAGTTATTATTTGTATTTTTATTTGAAATAATAAATTTTTAGATTTGGTGTTATAAGCAATGATATTAATATTATTATCAGTTTCATATTAAAAACTATTATCATATCTATTATTATGGTTATTAATATTAGTATTTTTTTTATTATCAATGTAAATAATATTATTATCATTAATACAAAGATAATTATTAATATTAGCTAAATCTAAACATATATATATATATAAATACATATACAAAATACGGTTATATATCGATATATTAATATATATACATATATACAGATATAGTTAAAGATAAATACGGTCATATACATAAATAAATAAATAATTGCGTATTCTGTTTCCCATCACAATCAACCTTTACAAAATTCTCCACCTTCTGTTCATAATTTGTACTATCTCTGATTCATATCGATCTCCATTTGGAGATACAAAACAAAATATGTTAAACAACAAAATCACAAAATCGTACGACTCTGTTTTCAATCACGATCAAACCTTTTAATTTTTGTTTCTTGTTCTTGTCTATGAGAATCAAAGGACGATAGATACATTTTCTCTATACAATAACAATCGCAACTCATCAGAAAATATAGAAAATATAAACAATAACAGACTCTTGTTTATTCATGAATTCAAACCCAAATCAAAATCAAATACCTATTGTTGCTGCGTACTATATCGTGACCATCAACCTCTTTCTTCTTCAAACATTACCAAAACCCTCCTGCTATGAATTGTTTGCTGCTACCATTCTCTCCCATGACTTATTGAACTAAACAATAATCACCACCAATGCTAAACCCTCACCCAAAAACCGCATGATCAATCTTTTCACAAACCAAAACACCACCATCATGTTTATTCTTTTTATTGTTTACTTATTTCTGTCCAAGAACCAAGCCCCATAAACCCATCATCAACTCATCACCCTTATTTCCTTTTTCAGTTACGTTTCAAACAAAACCTTAACGGTTGGCCTGTTGCTCCTATTTCTGTCTGGAAAACCATACACGTTCAAACAGCTACTATACGTGTGTTTTCCTGTTTCCTTGTGTGAATAAACAAAACCAACCATAAACCTCCAACACCACGTTTGAAATGTCCCGTTCTTATTGATTAAAAACGTTCCATATTAATTGATTTCGTTGCGAGGTTTTGACCTCTATATGAGACGTTTTTCAAAGACTGCATTCATTTTTAAACAAACCATAACCTTTATTTCATCAATAAAGGTTTAAAAAGCTTTACGTAGATTATCAAATAATGATAATCTAAAATATCCTGTTTACACACGACCATTACATAATGGTTTACAATACAAATATGTTACAACAAAATAAGTTTCTTGAATGCAGTTTTTACACAATATCATACAAGCATGGACTCCAAATCTTGTCCTTATTTAAGTATGCGACAGCGGAAGCTCTTAATAATCACCTGAGAATAAACATGCTTAAAACGTCAATAAAAATGTTGGTGAGTTATAGGTTTAACCTATATATATCAAATCGTAACAATAGACCACAAGATTTCATATTTCAATACACATCCCATACATAGAGATAAAAATCATTCATATGGTGAACACCTGGTAACCGACAATAACAAGATGCATATATAAGAATATCCCCATCATTCCGGGACACCCTTCGGATATGATATAAATTTCGAAGTACTAAAGCATCCGGTACTTTGGATGGGGTTTGTTAGGCCCAATAGATCTATCTTTAGGATTCGCGTCAATTAGGGTGTCTGTTCCCTAATTCTTAGATTACCAGACTTAATAAAAAGGGGCATATTCGATTTCGATAATTCAACCATAGAATGTAGTTTCACGTACTTGTGTCTATTTTGTAAATCATTTATAAAACCTGCATGTATTCTCATCCCAAAAATATTAGATTTTAAAAGTGGGACTATAACTCACTTTCACAGATTTTTACTTCGTCGGGAAGTAAGACTTGGCCACTGGTTGATTCACGAACCTATAACAATATATACATATATATCAAAGTATGTTCAAAATATATTTACAACACTTTTAATATATTTTGATGTTTTAAGTTTATTAAGTCAGCTGTCCTCGTTAGTAACCTACAACTAGTTGTCCATAGTTAGATGTACAGAAATAAATCGATAAATATTATCTTGAATCAATCCACGACCCAGTGTATACGTATCTCAGTATTGATCACAACTCAAACTATATATATTTTGGAATCAACCTCAACCCTGTATAGCTAACTCCAACATTCACATATAGAGTGTCTATGGTTGTTCCGAAATATATATAGATGTGTCGACATGATAGGTCGAAACATTGTATACGTGTCTATGGTATCTCAAGATTACATAATATATAATACAAGTTGATTAAGTTATGGTTGGAATATATTTGTTACCAATTTTCACGTAGCTAAAATGAGAAAAATTATCCAATCTTGTTTTACCCATAACTTCTTCATTTTAAATCCGTTTTGAGTGAATCAAATTGCTATAGTTTCATATTGAACTCTATTTTATGAATCTAAACAAAAAAAGTATAGGTTTCTAGTCGGAAAAATAAGTTACAAGTCGTTTTTGTAAAGGTAGTCATTTCAGTCGAAAGAACGACGTCTAGATGACCATTTTAGAAAACATACTTCCACTTTGAGTTTAACCATAATTTTTGGATATAGTTTCATGTTCATAATAAAAATCATTTTCTCAGAATAACAACTTTTAAATCAAAGTTTATCATAGTTTTTAATTAACTAACCCAAAACAGCCCGCGGTGTTACTACGACGGCGTAAATCCGGTTTTACGTTGTTTTTCGTGTTTCCAGGTTTTAAATCATTAAGTTAGCATATCATATAGATATAGAACATGTGTTTAGTTGATTTTAAAAGTCAAGTTAGAAGGATTAACTTTTGTTTGCGAACAAGTTTAGAATTAACTAAACTATGTTCTAGTGATTACAAGTTTAAACCTTCGAATAAGATAGCTTTATATGTATGAATCGAATGATGTTATGAACATCATTACTACCTTAAGTTCCTTGGATGAACCTACTGGAAAAGAGAAAAATGGATCTAGCTTCAATGGATCCTTGGATGGCTCAAAGTTCTTGAAGCAAAATCATGACACGAAAACAAGTTCAAGTAAGATCATCACTTGAAATAAGATTGTTATAGTTATAGAAATTGAACCAAAGTTTGAATATGATTATTACCTTGTATTATAATGATAACCTACTGTAAGAAACAAAGATTTCTTGAGGTTGGATGATCACCTTACAAGATTGGAAGTGAGCTAGCAAACTTGAAAGTATTCTTGATTTTATGAAACTAGAACTTTTGGAATTTATGAAGAACACTTAGAACTTGAAGATAGAACTTGAGAGAGTTCAATTAGATGAAGAAAATTGAAGAATGAAAGTGTTTGTAGGTGTTTTTGGTCGTTGGTGTATGGATTAGATATAAAGGATATGTAATTTTGTTTTCATGTAAATAAGTCATGAATGATTACTCATATTTTTGTAATCTTATGAGATATTTCATGCTAGTTGCCAAATGATGGTTCCCACATGTGTTAGGTGACTCACATGGGCTGCTAAGAGCTGATCATTGGAGTGTATATACCAATAGTACATACATCTAAAAGCTGTGTATTGTACGAGTACGAATACGGGTGCATACGAGTAGAATTGTTGATGAAACTGAACGAGAATGTAATTGTAAGCATTTTTGTTAAGTAGAAGTATTTTGATAAGTGTATTGAAGTCTTTCAAAAGTGTATAAATACATATTAAAACACTACATGTATATACATTTTAACTGAGTCGTTAAGTCATCGTTAGTCGTTACATGTAAGTGTTGTTTTGAAACCTTTAGGTTAACGATATTGTTAAATGTTGTTAACCCAATGTTTATAATATCAAAAGAGATTTTAAATTTTTATATTATCATGATATTATGATGTACGAATATCTCTTAATATGATATATATACATTAAATGTCGTTACAACGATAAACGTTACATATATGTCTCGTTTCAAAATCATTAAGTTAGTAGTCTTGTTTTTACATATGTAGTTCATTGTTAATATAATTAATGATATGTTTACTTATCATAATATCATGTTAACTATATATATAACCATATATATGTCATCATATAGTTTTTTACAAGTTTTAACGTTCGTGAATCACCGGTCAACTTGGGTGGTCAATTGTCTATATGAAACCTATTTCAATTAATCAAGTCTTAACAAGTTTGATTTCTTAACATGTTGGAAACATTTAATCATGTAAACATCAATCTCAATTAATATATATAAACATGGAAAAGTTCGGGTCACTACAGTACCTACCCGTTAAATAAATTTCGTCCCGAAATTTTAAGCTGTTGAAGGTGTTGACGAATCTTCTGGAAATAGATGCGGGTATTTCTTCTTCATCTGATCTTCACGCTCCCAGGTGAACTCGGGTCCTCTACGAGCATTCCATCGAACCTTAACAATTGGTATCTTGTTTTGCTTAAGTCTTTTAACCTCACGATCCATTATTTCGACGGGTTCTTCGATGAATTGGAGTTTTTCGTTGATTTGGATTTCATCTAACGGAATAGTGAGATCTTCTTTAGCAAAACATTTCTTCAAATTCGAGACATGGAAAGTGTTATGTACAGCTGCGAGTTGTTGAGGTAACTCAAGTCGGTAAGCTACTGGTCCGACACGATCAATAATCTTGAATGGTCCAATATACCTTGGATTTAATTTCCCTCGTTTACCAAATCGAACAACGCCTTTCCAAGGTGAAACTTTAAGCATGACCATCTCTCCAATTTCAAATTCTATATCTTTTCTTTTAATGTCAGCGTAGCTCTTTTGTCGACTTTGGGCGGTTTTCAACCGTTGTTGAATTTGGATGATCTTCTCGGTAGTTTCTTGTATAATCTCCGGACCCGTAATCTGTCTATCCCCCACCTCACTCCAACAAATCGGAGACGTGCACTTTCTACCATAAAGTGCTTCAAACGGCGCCATCTCAATGCTTGAATGGTAGCTGTTGTTGTAGGAAAATTCTGCTAACGGTAGATGTCGATCCCAACTGTTTCCGAAATCAATAACACATGCTCGTAGCATGTCTTCAAGCGTTTGTATCGTCCTTTCGCTCTGCCCATCAGTTTGTGGATGATAGGCAGTACTCATGTCTAGACGAGTTCCTAATGCTTGCTGTAATGTCTGCCAGAATCTTGAAATAAATCTGCCATCCCTATCAGAGATAATAGAGATTGGTATTCCATGTCTAGAGACGACTTCCTTCAAATACAGTCGTGCTAACTTCTCCATCTTGTCATCTTCTCTTATTGGTAGGAAGTGTGCTGATTTGGTGAGACGATCAACTATTACCCAAATAGTATCAAAACCACTTGCAGTCCTTGGCAATTTAGTGATGAAATCCATGGTAATGTTTTCCCATTTCCATTCCGGGATTTCGGGTTGTTGAAGTAGACCTGATGGTTTCTGATGCTCAGCTTTGACCTTAGAACACGTCAAACATTCTCCTACGTATTTAGCAACATCGGCTTTCATACCCGGCCACCAAAAATGTTTCTTGAGATCCTTGTACATCTTCCCCGTTCCAGGATGTATTGAGTATCTGGTTTTATGAGCTTCTCTAAGTACCATTTCTCTCATATCTCCAAATTTTGGTACCCAAATCCTTTCAGCCCTATACCGGGTTCCGTCTTCCCGAATATTAAGATGCTTCTCCGATCCTTTGGGTATTTCATCCTTTAAATTTCCCTCTTTTAAAACTCCTTGTTGCGCCTCCTTTATTTGAGTAGTAATGTTATTATGAATCATTATATTCATAGATTTTACTCGAATGGGTTCTCTATCCTTCCTGCTCAAGGCATCGGCTACCACATTTGCCTTCCCCGGGTGGTAACGAATCTCAAAATCGTAATCATTCAATAATTCAATCCACCTACGCTGCCTCATATTCAGTTGTTTCTGATTAAATATGTGTTGAAGACTTTTGTGGTCGGTATATATAATACTTTTGACCCCATATAAGTAGTGCCTCCAAGTCTTTAATGCAAAAACAACCGCGCCTAATTCCAAATCATGCGTCGTATAATTTTGTTCGTGAATCTTCAATTGTCTAGACGCATAAGCAATCACCTTCGTTCGTTGCATTAATACACAACCGAGACCTTGCTTTGATGCGTCACAATAAATCACAAAATCATCATTCCCTTCAGGCAATGACAATATAGGTGCCGTAGTTAGCTTTTTCTTCAATAACTGAAACGCTTTCTCTTGTTCATCATTCCATTCAAATTTCTTCCCTTTATGCGTTAATGCAGTCAAGGGTTTTGCTATTCTGGAAAAGTCTTGGATGAACCTTCTGTAGTAACCAGCTAGTCCTAAAAACTGGCGTATGTGTTTCGGAGTTTTCGGGGTTTCCCACTTTTCAACAGTTTCTATCTTTGCCTGATCCACCTTAATACCTTCTTTGTTCACTATGTGACCGAGGAATTGAACTTCTTCCAACCAAAATGCACACTTTGAAAACTTAGCGTACAATTCTTCCTTCCTCAATACTTCTAACACCTTTCTCAAATGTTCACCGTGTTCTTGGTCATTCTTTGAGTAAATAAGTATGTCATCAATGAAAACAATGACAAACTTGTCAAGGTATGGTCCACACACTCGGTTCATAAGGTCCATGAACACAGCTGGTGCATTAGTTAAACCAAACGGCATGACCATAAACTCGTAATGACCGTAACGTGTTCTGAAAGCAGTCTTTGGAATATCATCTTCTTTCACCCGCATTTGATGATACCCGGAACGTAAGTCAATCTTTGAATAAACAGACGAGCCTTGTAGTTGATCAAATAAGTCGTCGATTCTCGGTAGTGGGTAGCGGTTCTTGATGGTAAGTTTGTTCAACTCTCGGTAGTCGATACACAACCTGAATGTACCATCTTTCTTCTTGACAAACAAAACAGGAGCTCCCCACGGTGATGTGCTTGGTCGAATGAAACCACGCTCTAAAAGTTCTTGTAATTGGCTTTGCAGTTCTTTCATCTCGCTGGGTGCGAGTCTGTAAGGAGCACGAGCTATTGGTGCAGCTCCTGGTACAAGATCTATTTGAAATTCAACGGATCGATGTGGGGGTAATCCCGGTAATTCTTTCGGAAATACATCGGGAAATTCTTTTGCAATGGGAACATCATTGATGCTCTTTTCTTCAGTTTGTACTTTCTCGACGTGTGCTAGAACAGCATAGCAACCTTTTCTTATTAGTTTTTGTGCCTTCAAATTACTAATAAGATGTAGCTTCGTGTTGCCCTTTTCTCCGTACACCATTAAGGGTTTTCCTTTTTCTCGTATAATGCGAATTGCATTTTTGTAACAAACGATCTCCGCTTTCACTTCTTTCAACCAGTCCATACCGATTATCACATCAAAACTCCCTAACTCTACTGGTATCAAATCAATCTTAAATGTTTCGCTAACCAGTTTAATTTCTCGATTCCGACATATATTATCTGCTGAAATTAATTTACCATTTGCTAATTCGAGTAAAAATTTACTATCCAAAGGCGTCAATGGACAACTTAATTTAGCACAAAAATCTCTACTCATATAGCTTCTATCCGCACCCGAATCAAATAAAACGTAAGCAGATTTATTGTCAATAAGAAACGTACCCGTAACAAGCTCCGGGTCTTCCTGTGCCTCTACCGCATTAATATTGAAAACTCTTCCACGGCCTTGTCCATTCGTGTTCTCCTGGTTCGGGCAATTTCTAATAATGTGGCCTGGTTTTCCACATTTATAACAAACTACATTGGCATAACTTGCTCCGACACTACTTGCTTCGCCATTACTCGTTCCGACACCATTTGTTCCTTTCGTTCTATTAACCCCTGGTCCGTAGACCTCACACTTCGCCGCGCTATGACCATTTCTTTTACACTTGTTGCAAAATTTGGTGCAGAACCCCGAGTGATTCTTTTCACACCTTTGGCATAGTTGCTTCTGATTGTTGTTGTTGTTGCGGTTATTATTGTTGTTGGGATGATTGTTGTAGTTGCTGTTGTTGTTGTTGTTGTTGTTGTTGTTGTTGGGCCGTTTGTTTTAGTTGCGATTGATGTTGCGATTGTTGGGATAATTGTTGCGATTATTGTTGTAATTGCTGTTGTTGTTGTATTGGTGATTCTTATCACCGTTTTCCTCCCACTTTCTTTTGACTTGCTTCACATTGGCCTCTTCAGCAGTCTGTTCTTTAATTCTTTCTTCAATCTGGTTCACTAGTTTGTGAGCCATTCTACATGCCTGTTGTATGGAGGCGGGCTCGTGTGAACTTATATCTTCTTGGATTCTTTCCGGTAATCCTTTCACAAACGCGTCAATCTTCTCTTCCTCATCTTCGAATGCTCCCGGACACAATAGGCACAATTCTGTGAATCGTCTTTCGTACGTGGTAATATCAAATCCTTGGGTTCGTAACCCTCTAAGTTCTGTCTTGAGCTTATTGACCTCGGTTCTGGGACGGTACTTCTCGTTCATCAAGTGCTTGAATGCTGACCACGGTAGTGCGTACGCATCATCTTGTCCCACTTGCTCTAGATAGGTATTCCACCATGTTAACGCAGAACCTGTGAAGGTATGCGTAGCATACTTCACTTTGTCCTCTTCAGTACACTTACTTATGGCAAACACCGATTCAACCTTCTCGGTCCACCGTTTCAATCCGATCGGTCCTTCGGTTCCATCAAATTCCAAAGGTTTGCAGGCAGTGAATTCTTTGTAGGTGCATCCTACACGATTTCCTGTACTGCTAGATCCAAGGTTATTGTTGGTATGTAGCGCAGCCTGTACTGCGGCTATGTTTGAAGCTAGAAAAGTACGGAATTCCTCTTCATTCATATTCACGGTGTGTCGAGTAGTCGGTGCCATTTCCTTCAAAATAGTTAAATGGAACAAGTTAATCATACAGAATATTAAGAGTAGTTAATAGTATTTCGTAGCATAATATGAACTCATTTATAAAAGCTTTTTCTTCATATTAGCGTTTTATAAGTTTAAATTCGGGTAGTACCTACCCGTTAAGTTCATACTTAGTAGCTAATATACAATTCAACTACTACAATTCTATATGAAAAACTGATTGTAATAATATTTCGCGTTCAAACTTTTATACAATATTTTACAAACTTACAATACCGCTTATTTTACATAAAGCATGAAATATAGCACACAATAACTTTGATACAAGATAGTTGTGAAGACAATTCTAGCTAGTACACAAGTCGTTCGGCAAAGGCAATAAAGACACGTAATTCATACGTCCAGAAACAAGTCATGCATTCTGGTTTTACTAGGACTACTTCCCATCCTTGGTCTTGTGCAACATAACCGTTATGGCCGTTGATAAGACAGCGTGTTGTAACGTCATCAAAGGGACGAGGGTTACGTAATGTCCAACAGTCCCGTAATAATCTAAAAACCTCATTTCTTACCCCAATTACCGACTCCGTCACTTGTGGAAACGTTTTGTTTAATAGTTGTAGCCCGATGTTCTTGTTCTCACTTTGGTGAGAAGCGAACATTACTAATCCGTAAGCATAACATGCTTCTTTATGTTGCATGTTAGCCGCTTTTTCTAAATCACGAAGTCCAATATTCGGATATATTGAGTCAAAATAATTTCTTAACCCGTTGCGTAAAATAGCATTTGGGTTCCCCGCAATATATGCGTCAAAGTAAACACATCGTAACTTATGGGTTTCCCAATGTGATATCCCCCATCTTTCAAACGAAAGTCTCTTATAAACCAAGACATTCTTGGAACGTTCTTCGAATGTCTTACAAACTGATCTCGCCTTAAATAGTTGTGCCGAAGAATTCTGGCCGACTCTAGACAAGATTTCATCAATCATGTCTCCGGGTAGGTCTCTTAAAATATTGGGTTGTCTATCCATTTTGTGTTTTTAAACTGTAAAATAGACAAGAGTTAGTTTCATAAAAAAAAAATACTTATTAATACAAGCAATTTTTACATATATCATAAAGCATAAGAACACTATATTACATATATTACACCACACGAATACAACTATCTTATTCCGACTCGCTCGTTTCTTCTTCTTCGGTTTTGGTTCGTTTTGCCAAGTTTCTAGGGATATATGATGTTCCCCTAATACGAGCCGTCGTTGTCCACATTGGTTTAGAAAAACCTGGTGGTTTAGAGGTTCCCGGGTCATTGTTACAACTTAAGGACTTCGGGGGTTGACGATACATATAAAGTTCATCGGGGTTGGAATTAGATTTCTCTATTTTTATGCCCTTTCCCTTATTATTTTCTTTTGCCTTTTTAAATTCAGTTGGGGTAATTTCTATAACATCATCGGAATTCTCGTCGGAATCTGATTCATCGGAGAATTGGTAATCCTCCCAATATTTTGCTTCCTTGGCGGAAACACCATTGACCATAATTAACTTTGGTCGGTTGGTTAAGGATTTTCTTTTACTTAACCGTTTTATTATTTCCCCCACCGGTTCTATTTCTTCATCCGGTTCCGATTCTTCTTCCGGTTCCGATTCTTCTTCCGGTTCCGACTCTTCTTCCGGTTCCTCTTCGGGAACTTGTGAATCAGTCCACAAATCATTCCAATTTACATTTGACTCTTCATTATTATTAGGTGAGTCAATGGGACTTGTTCTAGAGGTAGACATCTATCACATAATATCAAACACGTTAAGAGATTAATATATCACATAATATTCATATGTTAAAAATATATAGTTTTCAACAAAAATGTTAAGCAATCATTTTTAAAGAAAACACGGTCGAAGTCCAGACTCACTAATGCATCCTAACAAACTCGATAAGACACACTAATGCAAATTTTCTGGTTCTCTAAGACCAACGCTCGGATACCAACTGAAATGTCCCGTTCTTATTGATTAAAAACGTTCCATATTAATTGATTTCGTTGCGAGGTTTTGACCTCTATATGAGACGTTTTTCAAAGACTGCATTCATTTTTAAACAAACCATAACCTTTATTTCATCAATAAAGGTTTAAAAAGCTTTACGTAGATTATCAAATAATGATAATCTAAAATATCCTGTTTACACACGACCATTACATAATGGTTTACAATACAAATATGTTACAACAAAATAAGTTTCTTGAATGCAGTTTTTACACAATATCATACAAGCATGGACTCCAAATCTTGTCCTTATTTAAGTATGCGACAGCGGAAGCTCTTAATAATCACCTGAGAATAAACATGCTTAAAACGTCAATAAAAATGTTGGTGAGTTATAGGTTTAACCTATATATATCAAATCGTAACAATAGACCACAAGATTTCATATTTCAATACACATCCCATACATAGAGATAAAAATCATTCATATGGTGAACACCTGGTAACCGACAATAACAAGATGCATATATAAGAATATCCCCATCATTCCGGGACACCCTTCGGATATGATATAAATTTCGAAGTACTAAAGCATCCGGTACTTTGGATGGGGTTTGTTAGGCCCAATAGATCTATCTTTAGGATTCGCGTCAATTAGGGTGTCTGTTCCCTAATTCTTAGATTACCAGACTTAATAAAAAGGGGCATATTCGATTTCGATAATTCAACCATAGAATGTAGTTTCACGTACTTGTGTCTATTTTGTAAATCATTTATAAAACCTGCATGTATTCTCATCCCAAAAATATTAGATTTTAAAAGTGGGACTATAACTCACTTTCACAGATTTTTACTTCGTCGGGAAGTAAGACTTGGCCACTGGTTGATTCACGAACCTATAACAATATATACATATATATCAAAGTATGTTCAAAATATATTTACAACACTTTTAATATATTTTGATGTTTTAAGTTTATTAAGTCAGCTGTCCTCGTTAGTAACCTACAACTAGTTGTCCATAGTTAGATGTACAGAAATAAATCGATAAATATTATCTTGAATCAATCCACGACCCAGTGTATACGTATCTCAGTATTGATCACAACTCAAACTATATATATTTTGGAATCAACCTCAACCCTGTATAGCTAACTCCAACATTCACATATAGAGTGTCTATGGTTGTTCCGAAATATATATAGATGTGTCGACATGATAGGTCGAAACATTGTATACGTGTCTATGGTATCTCAAGATTACATAATATATAATACAAGTTGATTAAGTTATGGTTGGAATATATTTGTTACCAATTTTCACGTAGCTAAAATGAGAAAAATTATCCAATCTTGTTTTACCCATAACTTCTTCATTTTAAATCCGTTTTGAGTGAATCAAATTGCTATAGTTTCATATTGAACTCTATTTTATGAATCTAAACAAAAAAAGTATAGGTTTCTAGTCGGAAAAATAAGTTACAAGTCGTTTTTGTAAAGGTAGTCATTTCAGTCGAAAGAACGACGTCTAGATGACCATTTTAGAAAACATACTTCCACTTTGAGTTTAACCATAATTTTTGGATATAGTTTCATGTTCATAATAAAAATCATTTTCTCAGAATAACAACTTTTAAATCAAAGTTTATCATAGTTTTTAATTAACTAACCCAAAACAGCCCGCGGTGTTACTACGACGGCGTAAATCCGGTTTTACGTTGTTTTTCGTGTTTCCAGGTTTTAAATCATTAAGTTAGCATATCATATAGATATAGAACATGTGTTTAGTTGATTTTAAAAGTCAAGTTAGAAGGATTAACTTTTGTTTGCGAACAAGTTTAGAATTAACTAAACTATGTTCTAGTGATTACAAGTTTAAACCTTCGAATAAGATAGCTTTATATGTATGAATCGAATGATGTTATGAACATCATTACTACCTTAAGTTCCTTGGATGAACCTACTGGAAAAGAGAAAAATGGATCTAGCTTCAATGGATCCTTGGATGGCTCAAAGTTCTTGAAGCAAAATCATGACACGAAAACAAGTTCAAGTAAGATCATCACTTGAAATAAGATTGTTATAGTTATAGAAATTGAACCAAAGTTTGAATATGATTATTACCTTGTATTATAATGATAACCTACTGTAAGAAACAAAGATTTCTTGAGGTTGGATGATCACCTTACAAGATTGGAAGTGAGCTAGCAAACTTGAAAGTATTCTTGATTTTATGAAACTAGAACTTTTGGAATTTATGAAGAACACTTAGAACTTGAAGATAGAACTTGAGAGAGTTCAATTAGATGAAGAAAATTGAAGAATGAAAGTGTTTGTAGGTGTTTTTGGTCGTTGGTGTATGGATTAGATATAAAGGATATGTAATTTTGTTTTCATGTAAATAAGTCATGAATGATTACTCATATTTTTGTAATCTTATGAGATATTTCATGCTAGTTGCCAAATGATGGTTCCCACATGTGTTAGGTGACTCACATGGGCTGCTAAGAGCTGATCATTGGAGTGTATATACCAATAGTACATACATCTAAAAGCTGTGTATTGTACGAGTACGAATACGGGTGCATACGAGTAGAATTGTTGATGAAACTGAACGAGAATGTAATTGTAAGCATTTTTGTTAAGTAGAAGTATTTTGATAAGTGTATTGAAGTCTTTCAAAAGTGTATAAATACATATTAAAACACTACATGTATATACATTTTAACTGAGTCGTTAAGTCATCGTTAGTCGTTACATGTAAGTGTTGTTTTGAAACCTTTAGGTTAACGATATTGTTAAATGTTGTTAACCCAATGTTTATAATATCAAAAGAGATTTTAAATTTTTATATTATCATGATATTATGATGTACGAATATCTCTTAATATGATATATATACATTAAATGTCGTTACAACGATAAACGTTACATATATGTCTCGTTTCAAAATCATTAAGTTAGTAGTCTTGTTTTTACATATGTAGTTCATTGTTAATATAATTAATGATATGTTTACTTATCATAATATCATGTTAACTATATATATAACCATATATATGTCATCATATAGTTTTTTACAAGTTTTAACGTTCGTGAATCACCGGTCAACTTGGGTGGTCAATTGTCTATATGAAACCTATTTCAATTAATCAAGTCTTAACAAGTTTGATTTCTTAACATGTTGGAAACATTTAATCATGTAAACATCAATCTCAATTAATATATATAAACATGGAAAAGTTCGGGTCACTACAACGTTGAACCCATTTAACCACCACCACTTATACGCTTGATAACTATTGTTTTTATGTATCTGTTTAGTCATGATAACCAGTCGACAATCATCACCAACCTCTACTGCTAAATAGCTGGGACAATCACCACCGGTTACCATAACCATCGGCAATCACCTCCATCTCTCTCTTCTCTCTATCTTCTGCAAAAGCCACGAAGACCATTTGAAACACAACTACTCCGTGATTCTTGTATTTGGTACGTAATTTAACAAATGATATTGAGTTAGCACCATGATTATAAAAGAAATCAAAAATCAAACACTTTTTACATGTGGGGCGAGTTAGGTTTTAAAAGTCGACAATTAAGCATATTGATAAGTTAGTGGTTGATTATTTTATTTGAAAGAATCCATAATGGGAAATCATGGTGGACGTATCTGTTTATTAAACTGATAACATATGTATACAGCAAAGATATATTTACACGAGTGCTTTTGGACTGCCATGATCATAATTCTGTTGGGCCGTATTATTTTAATTATTGGGTTTGTGTTTTGCTGTGGGATATTAGAATTAAGATGATAATAATAGCATAAAGATTAGGTTAGTAATTAGTTTAAGAATGATGCAGTTATGATTATAATCATGGCTCGAATGATGTTAACAATCAATATGATGATGATGATGATAACAAAGTAGGATGATTATGATTATGATGAGTGTATGACAGCAAATTCAGGATGATATATAATGCACGATGTTAATATAGATGGTGACGTTTTGGCATGATTGATACAATTGTGTTTCAATTCCCTGACAAACCCCACCAAACCACTAATACCGATTCAAATTAAAAATAAACTTGTGGGGCTTGCAAAAACTGTTTGGATCCATGGGGTCTAGCTGAACTATAGCTGAACAATATTTTTTCGTTTTATCTCCATGATCTAAACATTTGAATATGGGCCGAAAGTCTTTTGTTGTGTTGGGCTACTCTTGGGCAAGATGGTGGGTCCAATTATCTAAACTAATGGACTATTAAATGAATTCATTCAAGTTTGGACTAATCAATATACAAAACCCATGCATCATTCAATTGAACTCGTTTGTTGTACGAAACCATAATCGATTATTTGATGATGATTTGATGATGTTAGAGGCGATATTAAGATTATGATTTTATAGTGTTGTTCATATATATGTTCTAGGATAATGATGAAATGATGTGAACGATGATGATGTGTATCATGGTTGTGATATTGATAATGAAATGATTATGACATGATGTATAACGAGAAGGTGATGATTATGCATATGATTATGATGAAGATTTCATTATTATGATGTTAGATGAAGATTATGGTGGTGTATGATGGTAGAGATGATGACATAATGATAATGATGTTCATGATATTGATAACGATAATGGTTTAGGTTGTCATCGGGTTAGCGGGACGTCGCGGGTTCAAACCCAGGCTTGAGCATTTTTTTTTAGGACATCATCTTTGAGGTAGATATCTAATTTATTTACTTATCATTATTATTATTCTTATCATTATTATCATTATAGTTATTAAAATAAATGTTAGTATTGTTAGTAAAATCATTATTTTTATAGTAAGTATTATTAGTAATATTATTATCATTATCATTATTTTAATCACTCCTAATATTACCTTAGTATTAATATAATTATTAATTTTAACAAACAAATGAAATATATACATATAAAATATTTGATACATATAATATAACAAAAGTTAAATTTTTATATATTAATAATGAAATATATAAATTAAAAATTATATCACTAATAATAATATATATTTGTTCGATTACAAGTATATGTTTTAATAAATATATGAATAATATAGGTTCGTGAATTCGAGGTCAACCCTACACTTGTTAAATGACGTCATATGTATTTTTACTACAAAATACAGTATGGTGAGTTTCATTTGATTCCCTTTTTACTCTTTACATTTTTGGGACTGAGAATACATGCGCTTTTATAAATGTTTGACGCAATAGACACAAGTACCTTAACTGCATTCTATGATAGAATTATCTGGGATTGGGGTTGATTATTATGACACGCATTAGTCCCCGGTTTCCATTAGAGCGTATGAGCTCCCGAGCCGGGTGGATGGTTTATTATTTATGACATTTTGGCACCGGTTGTCCTATATTTTATAAACATGTGTTCAGCCGTGGGGTGTAAAGACCGGCACAGAGGTTCTATATTTTGAAGGCACATGTATTTAGCCATAGGGTGAAAGACCGTCACAGATGGTTACTATTATATTTTGAATCCTCACCAGGTGTTCTTCATATGAATGGTATTTTGTTTGTGCAGTTGGAATGGGACTTCTGCACGTTTATTATAATACTTAAAATCTTGTGGTCTATTAAAATGATGAAAATGAAATGATTACTATAAACTAATGAACTCACCAACCTTTTGGTTGACACTTGAAAGCATTTTTATTCTCAGGTTTGAAAGAAATCGTCCGCTGTGCATTAGCTCATTTTAAGGATATTACTTGGAGTCATTCATGACATATTTCAAAAGACGTTGCATTCGAGTCATTGAAGTTCATTAGAGATTATTAAGTAAATGACGGATTAGGTCACTTATATTTGGATATTATGAAATGGTATGCATACCTGTCAACTTTCGATGAAATGAAAGTTTGTCTTTTAAAAACGAATGCAATGTTTGCAAAATATATCATTTAGAGGTCAAGTATCTCGCGATGAAATCAACTATTATGAATCATTTATAATCAATATGGACTTCATCCGGATGGATTAGGACGGGGCGTTTCATCTGGGACGGTACTTCTCGTTCATCAAGTGCTTGAATGCTGACCACAGTAGTGCGTACGCATCGTCTTGTCCCACTTGCTCTAGATAGGTATTCCACCATGTTAACGCAGAACCGGTGAAGGTATGCGTAGCATACTTCACTTTGTCCTCTTCAATACACTTACTTATGGCAAACACCGATTCGACCTTCTCGGTCCACTGTTTCAATCCGATCGGTCCTTCGGTTCCATCAAATTCCAAAGGTTTGCAGGCAGTGAATTCTTTGTAGGTGCATCCTACACGATTTCCTGTACTGCTAGATCCAAGGTTATTGTTGGTATGTAGCGCAGCCTGTACTGCGGCTATGTTTGAAGCTAGAAAAGTACGGAATTCCTCTTCATTCATATTCACGGTGTGTCGAGTAGTCGGTGCCATTTCCTTCAAAATATTCAAATGGAACAAGTTAATCATACAGAATATTAAGAGTAGTTAATAGTATTTCATAGCATAATATGAACTCATTTATAAAAGCTTTTTCTTCATATTAGCGTTTTATAAGTTTAAATTCGGGTAGTACCTACCCGTTAAGTTCATACTTAGTTGCTAATATACAATTCAACTACTACAATTCTATATGAAAAACTGATTTTAATAATATTTCGCGTTCAAACTTTTACACAATATTTTACAAACTTACAATACCGCTTATTTTACATATAGCATGAAATATAGCACACAATAAAATTGATACAAGATGGTTGTGAAGATAATTCTAGCTAGTACACAAGTCGTTCAACAAAGGCAATAAAGACACGTAATTCATACGTCCAGAAACAAGTCATGCATTCTGGTTTTACTAGGATTACTTCCCATCCTTGGTCTTGTGGAACATAACCGTTATGGCCGTTGATAAGACAGCGTGTTGTAACGTCGTAAAAGGGACGAGGGTTACGTAATGTCCAACAGTCCCGTAACAATCTAAAAACCTCATTTCTTACCCCAATTACCGACTCCGTCACTTGTGGGAACGTTTTGTTTAATAGTTGTAGCCCGATGTTCTTATTCTCACTTTGGTGAGAAGCGAACATTACTAATCCGTAAGCATAACATGCTTCTTTATGTTGCATGTTAGCCGCTTTTTCTAAATCACGAAGTCCAATATTCGGATATATTGAGTCAAAATAATTTCTTAACCCATTGCGTAAAATAGCATTTGGGTTCCCCGCAATATATGCGTCAAAGTAAACACATCGTAACTTATGGATTTCCCAATGTGATATCCCCCATCTTTCGAACGAAAGCCTTTTATAAACCAAGGCATTCTTGGAACGTTCTTCGAATGTCTTACAAACTGATCTCGCCTTAAATAGTTGTGCCGAAGAATTCTGACCGACTCTAGACAAGATTTCATCAATCATGTCTCCGGGTAGGTCTCTTAAAATATTGGGTTGTCTATCCATTTTGTGTTTTTATACTGTAAAATAGACAAGAGTTAGATTCATAAAAAAAATACTTATTAATACAAGCAATTTTTACATATATCATAAAGCATAAGCACACTATATTACATATATTACACAACACGAATACAACTATCTTATTCCTACTCGCTTGTTTCTTCTTCTTCGGTTTTGGTTCGTTTTGCCAAGTTTCTAGGGACATATGATGTTCCCCTAATACGAGCCGTCGTTTTCCACATTGGTTTAGAAAAACCTGGTGGTTTAGAGGTTCCCGGGTCATTGTTACAACTTAAGGACTTCGGGGGTTGACGATACATATAAAGTTCATCGGGGTTGGAATTAGATTTCTCTATTTTTATGCCCTTTCCCTTATTATTTTTTTTTACCTTTTTAAATTCAGTTGGGGTAATTTCTATAACATCATTGGAATTCTCGTCGGAATCCGATTCATCGGAGAATTGGTAATCCTCCCAATATTTTGCTTCCTTGGCGGAAACACCATTGACCATAATTAACCTTGGTCGGTTGGTTGAGGATTTTCTTTTACTTAACCGTTTTATTATTTTCCCCACCGGTTCTATTTCTTCATCCGGTTTCGATTCTTCTTCCGGTTCCGATTCTTCTTCCCGTTCCGACTCTTCTTCCAGTTCCTCTTCGGGAACTTGTGAATCATTCCACGAATCATTCCAATTTACATTTGACTCTTCATTATTATTAGGTGAGTCAATGGGACTTGTTCTAGAGGTAGACATCTATCACATAATATCAAACGCGTTAAGAGATTAATATATCACATAATATTCACATGTTAAAAATATATAGTTTCCAACAAAATTTGTTAAGCAATCATTTTTCAAGTAAAAACGGTCGAAGTCCAGACTCACTAATGCATCCTAACAAACTCGATAAGACACACTAATGCAAAATTCTGGTTCTCTAAGACCAACGCTCGGATACCAACTGAAATGTCCCGTTCTTATTGATTAAAAACGTTCCATATTAATTGATTTCGTTGCGAGGTTTTGACCTCTATATGAGACATTTTTCAAAGACTGCATTCATTTTAAAACAAATCATAACCTTTATTTCATCAATAAAGGTTTAAAAAGCTTTACGTAGATTATCAAATAATGATAATCTTAAATATCTTGTTTACACACGACCATTACATAATGGTTTACAATACAAATATGTTACAACAAAATAAGTTTCTTGAATGCAGTTTTTACACAATATCATACAAGCATGGACTCCAAATCTCGTCCTTATTTAAGTATGCGACAGCAGAAGCTCTTAATAATCACCCGAGAATAAACATGCTTAAAACATCAACAAAAATGTTGGTGAGTTATAGGTTTAACCTATATATATCAAATCATAATAATAGACCACAAGATTTCATATTTCAATACACATCCCATACATAGAGATAAAAATCATTCATATGGTGAACACCTGGTAACCGACATTAACAAGATACATATATAAGAATATCCCCATCATTCCGGGACACCCTTCGGATATGATATAAATTTCGAAGTACTAAAGCATCCGGTACTTTGGATGGGGTTTGTTAGGCCCAATAGATCTATCTTTAGGATTCGCGTCAATTAGGGTGTCTGTTCCCTAATTCTTAGATTACCAGACTTAATAAAAAGGGGCATATTGATTTCGATAATTCAACCATAGAATGTAGTTTCACGTACTTGTGTCTATTTTGTAAATCATTTATAAAACCTGCATGTATTCTAATCCCAAAAATATTAGATTTTAAAAGTGAGACTATAACTCACTTTCACAGATTTTTACTTCGGCGGGAAGTAAGACTTGGCCACTGGTTGATTCACGAACCTATAACAATATATACATATATATCAAAGTATGTTCAAAATATATTTACAACACTTTTAATATATTTTGATGTTTTAAGTTTATTAAGTCAGCTGTCCTCGTTAGTAACCTACAACTAGTTGTCCACAGTTAGATGTACAGAAATAAATCGATAAATATTATCTTGAATCAATCCACGACCCAGTGTATACGTATCTCAGTATTGATCACAACTCAAACTATATATATTTTGGAATCAACCTCAACCCTGTATAGCTAACTCCAACATTCACATATAGAGTGTCTATAGTTGTTCTGAAATATATATAGATGTGTCGACATGATAGGTCGAAACATTGTATACGTGTCTATGGTATCTCAAGATTACATAATATACAATACAAGTTGATTAAGTTATGGTTGAAATAGATTTGTTACCAATTTTCACGTAGCTAAAATGAGAAAAATTATCCAATCTTGTTTTACCCATAACTTCTTCATTTTAAATCCGTTTTGAGTGAATCAAATTGCTATGGTTTCATATTGAACTCTATTTTATGAATCTAAACACAAAAAGTATAGGTTTATAGTCAGAAAAATAAGTTACAAGTCTTTTTTGTAAAGGTAGTCATTTCAGTCGAAAGAACGACGTCTAGATGACCATTTTAGAAAACATACTTCCACTTTGAGTTTAACCATAATTTTTTGGATATAGTTTCATGTTCATAATAAAAATCATTTTCTTAGAATAACAACTTTTAAATCAAAGTTTATCATAGTTTTTAATTAACTAACCCAAAACAGCCCGCGGTGTTACTACGACGGCGTAAATCCGGTTTTACGGTGTTTTTCGTGTTTCCAGGTTTTAAATCATTAAGTTAGCATATCATATAGATATAGAACATGTGTTTAGTTGATTTTAAAAGTCAAGTTAGAATTATTAACTTTTGTTTGCGAACAAGTTTAGAATTAACTAAACTATGTTCTAGTGATTACAAGTTTAAACCTTCGAATAAGATAGCTTTATATGTATGAATCGAATGATGTTATGAACATTATTACTACCTTAAGTTCCTTGGATAAACCTACTGGAAAAGAGAAAAATGGATCTAGCTTCAACGGATCCTTGGATGGCTCGAAGTTCTTGAAGCAGAATCATGACACGAAAACAAGTTCAAGTAAGATCATCACTTGAAATAAGATTGTTATAGTTATAGAAATTGAACCAAAGTTTGAATATGATTATTAACTTGTATTAGAATGATAATCTACTGTAAGAAATAAAGATTTCTTGAGGTTGGATGATCACCTTACAAGATTGGAAGTGAGCTAGCAAACTTGAAAGTATTCTTGATTTTATGTAACTAGAACTTGTAGAATATATGAAGAACACTTAGAACTTGAAGATAGAACTTGAGAGAGATCAATTAGATGAAGAAAATTGAAGAATGAATGTGTTTGTAGGTGTTTTTGGTCGTTGGTGTATGGATTAGATATAAAGGATATGTAATTTTGTTTTCATGTAAATAAGTCATGAATGATTACTCATATTTTTGTAATTTTATGAGATATTTCATGCTAGTTACCAAATGATGGTTCCCACATGTGTTAGGTGACTCACATGGGCTGCTAAGAGCTGATCATTGGAGTGTATATACCAATAGTACATACATCTAAAAGCTGTGTATTGTACGAGTACGAATACGGGTGCATACGAGTAGAATTGTTGATGAAACTGAACGAGGATGTAATTGTAAGCATTTTTGTTAAGTAGAAGTATTTTGATAAGTGTATTGAAGTCTTTCAAAAGTGTATAAATACATATTAAAACACTACATGTATATACATTTTAACTGAGTCGTTAAGTCATCGTTAGTCGTTACATGTAAGTGTTGTTTTGAAACCTTTAGGTTAACGATCTTGTTAAATGTTGTTAACCCAATGTTTATAATATCAAATGAAATTTTAAATTATTATATTATCATGATATTATCATGTATGAATATCTCTTAATATTATATATATACATTAAATGTCTTTACAACGATAATCGTTACATATATGTCTCGTTTAAAAATCATTAAGTTAGTAGTCTTGTTTTTACATATGTAGTTCATTGTTAATATACTTAATGATATGTTTACTTATCATAGTATAATGTTAACTATATATATATCCATATATATGTCATCATATAGTTTTTACAAGTTTTAACGTTCGTGAATCACCGGTCAACTTGGGTGGTCAATTGTCTATATGAAACATATTTCAATTAATCAAGTCTTAACAAGTTTGATTGCTTAACATGTTGGAAACATTTAATCATGTAAATATCAATCTCAATTAATATATATAAACATGGAAAAGTTCGGGCCACTACAGTGATATCCCCCATCTTTTGAACGAAAGCCTTTTATAAATCAAGGCATTCTTGGAACGTTCTTCGAATGTCTAACAAACTGATCTCGCCTTAAATAGTTGTGCCGAGGAATTCTGACCGACTCTAGACAAGATTTCATCAATCATGTCTCCGGGTAGGTCTCTTAAAATATTGGGTTGTCTATCCATTTTGTGTTTTTATACTGTAAAATAGACAAGAGTTAGATTCATAAAAAAAATACTTATTAATACAAGCAATTTTTACATATATCATAAAGCATAAGCACACTATATTACATATATTACACCACACGAATACAACTATCGTATTCCGACTCGCTCGTTTCTTCTTCTTCGGTTTTGGTTCGTTTTGCCAAGTTTCTAGGGATATATGATGTTCTCCTAATACGAGCCGTCATTTTCCACATTGGTTTAGAAAAACCTGGTGGTTTAGAGGTTCCCGGGTTATTGTCACAACTTAAGAAATACGGGTGTTGACGATACATATAAAGTTCATTGGGTTTGGAATCAAATTTCTCTATTTTTATGCCCTTTCCCTTATTGTTCTCTTTTGCCTTATTAAATTGTGTTGGGGTAATTTCTATAACATCATCGGAATCCTTGTCGGGATCCGATTCATCGAAGAATTGGTAATCCTCCCAATACTTTGCTTCCTTGGCGGAAACACCATTGACCATAATTAACTTTGGTCGGTTGGTTGAGGATTTTCTTCTACTTAACTGTTTTATTATTTCCCCCACTGGTTCTATTTCTTCTTCCGGTTCCGATTCTTCTTCCGGTCCCGATTCTTCTTCCGGTTCCGACTCTTCTTCCGGTTCCTCTTCGGGAACTTGTGAATCAGTCCACGAATCATTCCAATTTACATATGATTCTTCATTATTATTAGGTGAGTCAATGGGACTTGTTCTAGAGGTAGACATCTATCACATAATATCAAACATGTTAAGAGATTAATATATCACATAATATTCACATGTTAAAAATATATAGTTTCCAACAAAATTTGTTAAGCAATCATTTTTCAAGTAAACACGGTTGAAGTCCGGACTCACTAATGCATCCTAACAAACTCGATAAGACACAGTAATGCAAAATTCTGGTTCTCTAAGACCAACGCTCGGATACCAACTGAAATGTCCCGTTCATATTGATTATAAACGTTCCATATTAATTGATTTCGTTGCGAGGTTTTGACCTCTATATGAGACGTTTTTCAAAGACTGCATTCATCTTTAAAACAACCATAACCTTTATTTTATCAATAAAGGTTTCAACAGCATTACGTAGATTATCAAATAATGATAATCTAAAATATACTGTTTACACACGACCATTACATAATGGTTTACAATAGAAATATATTACATCGACATATGTTTCTTGAATGCAGTTTTTACATAATATCATACAAACATGGACTCCAAACCTTGTCCTTATTTTAGTATGCAATAGCGGAAGCTCTTAATATTTACCTGAGAATAAACATGCTTTAAACGTCAACAAAAATGTTGGTGAGTTATAGGTTTAACCTATATATATCAAATCATAACAATAGACCACAAGATTTCATATTTCAATATACATCCCATACATAGAGATAAAAATCATTCATATGGTGAACACCTGGTAACCGACATTAACAATATGCATATATAAGAATATCCCCATCATTCCGGGACACCCTTCGGATATGATATAAATTTCGAAGTACTAAAGCATCCGGTACTTTGGATGGGGTTTGTTAGGCCCAATAGATCTATCTTTAGGATTCGCGTCAATTAGGGTGTATGTTCCCTATTTCTTAGATTACCAGACTTAATAAAAAGGGGCATATTCGATTTCGATAATTCAACCATAGAATGTAGTTTCACGTACTTGTGTCTATTTTGTAAATCATTTATAAAACCTGCATGTATTCTCATTCCAAAAATATTAGATTTTAAAAGTGGGACTATAACTCACTTTCACAGATTTTTACTTCGTCGGGAAGTAAGACTTGGCCACTGGTCGATTCACGAACCTATAACAAATATATACACATATATCAAAGTATATTCAATGAATATATTTACAACACTTTTAATACATTTTGATGTTTTAAGTTTATTAAGTCAGCTGTCCTCGTTAGTAACCTACAACTAGTTGTCCAACGTTAGATGTACAGAAAAAAATTGATATATATTATCTTGAATCAATCCATGACCCAGTGTATACACGTCTCAGGCTAGATCACAACTCAAAGTATATATATTTTTGGAATCAACCTCAACCTTGTATAGCTAACTCCCACATTACTGCATATAGAGTGTCTATGGTTGTTCCAAATAATATATACACATGTGTCGATATGATATGTCAAAACATTTGCATACGTGTCTATGGTATCCCAAGATTACATAATATATTAGAATACATGTATAATACAATATAAGTTAGCTAGGATATGATTAATATAGATTTGTTACCAATTTTCACGTTGCTACAACAAGAAAAATTATCCAATCTTGTTTTACCCATAACTTCTTCATTTTAAATCCATTTTGAGTGAATCAAATTGCTATGGTTTTATATTGAACTCTATTTTATGAATCTAAATAGAAAAAGTATAGGTTTATAGTTGGAAATATAAGTTACAAGTCGTTTTTGTAAAGGTAGTCATTTCAGTCGAAAGAACGACGTCTAGATGACCATTTTAGAAAACATACTTCCACTTTGAGTTTAACCATAATTTTTGGATATAGTTTCATGTTCATAAGAAAAATCATTTTACCAGAAGAACAACTTTTAAATCAAAGTTTATCATAGTTTTTAATTAATTAACCCAAAACGGCCCGCGGTGTTACTACGACGGCGTAAATCCGGTTTTACGGTGTTTTTCGTGTTTTCAGGTTTTAAATCATTAAGTTAGCATATCATATAGATATAGAACATGTGTTTAGTTGATTTTAAAAGTCAAGTTAGAAGGATTAACTTTTGTTTGCGAATAAGTTTAGAATTAACTAAACTATGTTCTAGTGATTACAAGTTTAAACCTTCGAATAAGATAGCTTTATATGTATGAATCGAATGATGTTATGAACATAATTACTATCTCAAGTTTTCTGGATAAAGCTACTGTAAATGAGAAAAATGGATCTAGCTTCAAAGGATCCTTGGATGGCTTGAAAGTTCTTGAAGCAGAATCATGACACGAAAACAGTTCAAGTAAGATTTCACTCGAAATAAGATTGTTATAGTTATAGAAATTGAATCAAAGTTTGAATATGAGTATTACCTTGTATTAGAAAGATATCTTACTGTAAAAAAAAAAGATTTCTTGAGGTTGGATGATCACTCTACAAGATTGGAAGTAAGCTAGCAAACTTGGAAGTATTCTTGATTTTATGAAACTAGAACTTGTAGAATTTATGAAGAACACTTAGAACTTGAATATAGAACTTGAGAGAGATCAATTAGATGAAGAAAATTGAAGAATGAAAGTGTTTGTATGTATTTTTGGTCGTTGGTGTATGGATTAGATATAAAGGATATGTAATTTTGTTTTCATGTAAATAAGTCATGAATGATTACTCATATTTTTGTAATTTTATGAGATATTTCATGCTAGTTGCCAAATGATGGTTCCCACATGTGTTAGGTGACTCACATGGGCTGCTAAGAGCTGATCATTGGAGTGTATATACCAATAGTACATACATCTAAAAGCTGTGTATTGTACGAGTACGAATACGGGTGCATACGAGTAGAATTGTTGATGAAACTGAACGAGGATGTAATTGTAAGAATTTTTGTTAAGTAGAAGTATTTTGATAAGTATCTTGAAGTCTTTCAAAAGTGTATGAATACATATTAAAACACTACATGTATATACAATTTAACTGGGTCGTTAAGTCATCGTTAGGCGTTACATGTAAGTGTTGTTTTGAAACTTTTGGGTTAACGATCTTGTTAAATGTTGTTAACCCAATGTTTATAATATCAAATGAGATTTTAAATTATTATATTATCATGATATTATGATGTACGAATATCTCTTAATATGATATATATATATATATATACATTAAATGTCGTTACAACGATAATCGTTACATATATGTCTCGTTTCAAAATCATTAAGTTAGTAGTCTTGTTTTTACATATGTAGTTCATTATTAATATACTTAATGATTTTTTTACTTATCATAATATCATGTTAACTATATATATAACCATATATATGTCATCATATAGTTTTTACAAGTTTTAACGTTCGTGAATCACCGGTCAACTTGGGTGGTCAATTGTCTATATGAAACCTATTTCAATTAATCAAGTCTTAACAAGTTTAATTGCTTAATATGTTGGAAACACTTAATCATGTAAATAACAATTTCATTTAATATATATATAAACATGGAAAAGTTCGGGTCACTACATACGCTGCCTCATATTCAGTTGTTTCTGATTAAATATGTGTTGAAGACTTTTGTGGTTGGTATATATAATATTTTTGGCCCCATATAAGTAGTGCCTCCAAGTCTTTAATGTAAAAACAACCGCGCCTAATTCCAAATCATGCGTCGTATAATTTTGTTCGTGAATCTTCAATTGTCTAGACGCATAAGTAATTACTTTTGTTCGTTGCATTAATACACAACCGAGACCTTGCTTTGAGGCATCACAATATATCACAACATCATCATTCCCTTCAGGTAATGACAATATAGGTGCCGTAGTTAACTTTTTCTTCAATAACTGAAACGATTTCTCTTGTTCATCCTTCCATTCAAATTTCTTCCCTTTATGCGTTAATGCAGTCAAGGGTTTTGCTATTCTGGAAAAGTCTTGGATGAACCTTCTGTAGTAACCAGCTAGTCCTAAAAACTGGCGTATGTATTTCGGAGTTTTCGGGGTTTCTCACTTTTTAACGGTTTCAATCTTTGCTGAATCCACCTGAATACCTTCTTTGTTCACTATGTGACCGAGGAATTGAACTTCTTCCAACCAAAATGCACACTTTGAAAACTTAGCGTACAGTTTTTCTTTTCTCAGTAACTCTAGCATTTCTCAAATGTTCTTCGTGCTCTTGATCATTCTTCGAGTAAATAAGTATGTCATCGATGAAAACAATGACAAACTTGTCAAGATATGGCCCACACACTCGGTTCATGAGGTCCATGAACACAGCTGGTGCGTTAGTCAATCCAAATGGCATAACCATAAACTCGTAATGACCGTAACGCATCCTAAAAGCAGTCTTTGGAATATCATCCTCCTTCACCCGCATTGGATGATATCCAGAACGTAAATCGATCTTCGAATAAACAGACGAGCCTTGTAGCTGATCAAATAAGTCGTCGATTCTCGGTAGTGGGTAGCGGTTCTTGATGGTAAGTTTGTTCAACTCTCGGTAGTCGATACACAACCTGAATGTACCATCTTTCTTCTTGAAAAACAAAACAGGAGCTCCCCACGGTGATGTGCTTGGTCGAATGAAACCACGCTCTAAAAGTTCTTGTAATTGGCTCTGAAGTTCCTTCATTTCGCGAGGTGCGATTCTGTATGGAGCACGAGCTATTGGTGCAGCTCCCGGTACAAGGTCTATTTGAAATTCAACGGATCGGTGTGGAGGTAGCCCCGGCAATTCTTTCGGAAATACATCGGAAAATTCTTTTGCGACGGGAATATCATTGATGTTCTTTTCTTCGGAATTGACTTTCTCGACGTGTGCTAGCACAGCATAGCAACCTTTTCTTATTAGTTTTTGTGCCTTCAGGTTACTAATAAGATTTAACTTCGCGTTGCTCTTTTCACCGTACACCATTAAGGGTTTTCCTTTTTCTTGTATAATGCGAATTGCATTTTTGTAACAAACGATCTCTGCTTTCACTTCTTTCAACCAGTCCATACCGATTATCACATCAAAACTTCCTAACTCTACTGGTATCAAGTCAATCTTAAATGTTTCGCTAACCAGTTTAATTTCTCGATTCCGACATATATTATCTGCTGAAATTAATTTACTATTTGCTAATTCGAGTAAAAATTTACTATCCAAAGGCATCAATGGGCAACTTAATTTAGCACAAAATTCTCTACTCATATAGCTTCTATCCGCACCCGAATCAAATAAAACATAAGCAGATTTATCGTCAATAAGAAACGTACCCGTAACAAGCTCCGGGTCTTCCTGTGCTTCTGCCGCATTAATATTGAAAACTCTTCCACGGCCCTGCCCATTAGTATTCCCCTGATTCGGGAAATTTCTAATAATGTGGCCCGGTTTTCCACATTTATAACAAACAGCGTTGGTATTACTTGCTCCGACACTATTCGTTTCGGCATTACTTGTTCCGGCATTATTTGCTCCCTTAGTTCTGTTAAACTTTGATCCGTAGACCTCACACTTTGTCGCGCTATGACCATTTATTTTACACCTGTTGCAAAATGTCGTGCAAAACCCCTGGTGATTTTCTTCACACCTATGACATGTCTGTTTTTGGTTTTTGTTGCCGTTGTTGTTATTGAGGTTGTTGTTGGGATTGTTATTGTTGTTGAAACGGTTGTTGTTGTTGTTGTTGTTGTTGGGATGTTTGTTGTAGTTATTGTTAGGATTGCGGTTATTATTGCGATTGTTATTGCGGTTGTTGGGATAGTTGTTGCGATTGTGGTTGTAATTGTTGTTGTTGTTGTACTGGTGACTCTTGTCACCGTTTTCCTCCCACTTCCTCTTGAGTTGTTTCGTATTGGCTTCTTCGGCCGCCTGCTCTTTAATTCTTCCCTCAATCTGATTTATGAGTTTATGAGCCATTCGACTTGCCTTCTGTATAGAAGCGGGCTCGTGTGAACTCACATCTTCTTGAATCCTTACTGGTAACCCTTTTACAAACGCGTCGATCTTCTCTTCTTCATCTTCGAATGCTCCTGGACACAATAGGCACAACTCTGTGAATCGTCGTTCATATGTGGTAACGTCGAACCCTTGTGTTCGTAACTCTCTAAGTTCTGCCTTGAGTTTATTGACTTCGTTTCTAGGACGGTATTGCTCGTTCATCAATTGCTTGAATGCCGACCACGGTAGTGCGTAAGCAGCATTTTGTCCTACATGTTCAAGATAGGTGTTCCACCACGTTAACGCAGTACCTGTGAAGGTATGCGTAGCGTACTTAACTTTGTCCTCTTCAGTACACTTACTTATGACAAACACCGATTCGACTTTCTCGGTCCACCATTTCAATCCAATTGGTCCTTCGGTTCCATCAAATTCCAAAGGTTTGCAGGCAGTGAATTCTTTGTAGGTGCATCCTACACGATTTCTTGCGCCGTTAGCTGCATTGCTAGATTCAGCGTTATTGTTGGTATGTAGCACAGCCTGTACTGCGGCTATGTTTGCATCAAGAAAGGTACAAAATTCCTCTTCGTTCATATTCATGGTGTGTCGAGTAGTCGGTGCCATTTCCTACAAAATAGACAACTTAATCGAGTTAATCATACAGAATATTAAGAGTAGTCAATAGTATTTCGTAGCATAATATGAACTCATTTATAAAAGCTTTTTCTTCATATTAGTGTTTTATAAGTTTAAATTCAGGTACTACCTACCCGTTAAGTTCATACTTATTAGCTAATATACAATTCAACTACTACAATTCCATATGAAAAACTGATTATAATAATATATCACATACAAATATTCTTTAAACTTACAACTTCGATATATTACATATAACATGAAATATAGTACACTATGATACATGACAGTTTTGAAGATAAATCTAGTTAATACGCAAGTTGTTCAGCAAAGGAAATAAAAACACGTAATTCATAAGTCCAAAAACAAGTCATGCATTCTGGTTTTACTAAGACGACTTCCCATCCTTGGTCTTGTGGAAAATAACCATTATGACCATTGGCTAGGCAGCATGTTGTAATGTCGTCAAAAGGACGAGGGTTTCGTAATGTCCAACAGCCCCGTAATAATCTAAAAACCTTTTTTCTCACCCCAACTACTGAATCCGTCACTTGTGGAAAGGTTTTATTTAAAAGTTGCAATCCGATATTCTTTTTCTCACTTTGGTAAGAAGCGAACATCACTAACCCGTAAGCATAACATGCTTCTTTATGTTGCATGTTAGAAGCTCTTTCTAATTCACGAAATCCTATGTTGGGATATGTTGAGTCAAAATAGGTTCTTAACCCGTAGCGTAAAATTGCATTTGGGTTCTCCGCATTTAACGCTTTAAAGAAAACACGACGTAACTTACGGTCTCCCCAATGTGATATACCCTACCTATCAAAGGAAAGCCTTTTATAAACTAAGGCATTTCTGGAAAGTGTTTCAAATGTTTGACAAGTTAATTTCGTCATAACTAAATGTGCTGATGAATTCTGACCGACTCTAGACAAGATTTTCTCAATCATATCCTCTGGTAGGTCTTCTAAAATATTCGGTTGTCTACCCTTAACGTCCATTTTATTTTTATACTGTAAAATAGACAAGAATTAGATTCGTAAAAGATAATTAACAAACAATACAAGCAATTTTTACATAGAACAAAAAAAAATACAAGCACACTACAATACATATAATACACAACATGATTACAACTCTCTAATCTGAATCACTGGTTTCTTCTTCTTCAGACTTGGTTCGTTTTCCTAATTTTCTAGGAATATATGGTGTTCCTCTAATACGAGCCGTCGTTTTATATAATGGTTTAGAAAAACTGGTGGTTTAGAGGTTCTCGGGTCATTGTTACATTTTAGGAAATACGGATGTTGTCGATACATATAAAGTTCATCGGGGTTGGAATCGGGTTTCTCTATTTTTATACCTTTTCCCTTATTATTTTCTTTTGCTTTATTAAATTGGGTCGGGGTAATTTCTATAACATCATCGGAATCCTCATTGGGATCCGATTCATCGGAAAATTGGTAATCTTCCCAATATTTTGCTTCCTCGGCGGAAACACCATTGACCATTATTAACTTTGGTCCGTTGGTTGAGGATTTTCTTTTATTTAATCGATTTACTATAGGTATCAATATTTCTTCCTCCGGAACCTCTTCTTCTTCTGGTTCCTCCTCTTTCGGTTCCTCTTCTTCCGATTCCTCTTCGGGAATTTGTGAATCTTCCCAAAATATATTCGACTCTTCATTATTATTAGGTGAATCAATGGGATTTGTACTAGAGGTAGACATCTATCACACAATATCAAACATGTTAAGAGATTAATATATCACATAATATTTACATGTTAATAATATATAGTTTTCAACAATAAAAATGTTAAGCAATCGTTTTTGAAGAAAAACATGGTCGAAGTCCAGACTCACTAATGCATCCTAACAAACTCGGTAAGACACACTAATGCAATTTTTTGGTTCTCTAAGACCAATGCTCTGATACCAACTGAAATGTCCCGTTCATATTGATTATAAACGTTCCATATTAATTGATTTCGTCGCGAGGTTTTGACCTCTATATGAGGCGTTTTTCAAAGACTGCATTCATTTTTAAAACAACCATAACCTTTATTTTATCGATAAAGGTTTAAAAAGCATTACGTAGATTATCAAATAATGATAATCTAAAATATACCGTTTACACACGACCATTACATAATGGTTTACAATAAGAACATATTACATCAAAAATAAGTTTCTTGAATGCAGTTTTTACATAATATCATACAAGCATGGACTCCAAATCTTGTCCTTATTTTAGTATGCAACAGCGGAAGCTCTTAATAATCACCTGAGAATAAACATGCTTAAAACGTCAACAAAAATGTTGGTGAGTTATAGGTTTATCCTATATATTAACAAAGCATAATAATAGACCACAAGATTTCATATTTCAATATACATCCCATACATAGAGATAAAATTCATTCATATGGTGAACACCTGGTAACCGACATTAACAAGATGCATATAAGAATATCCCCTATCATTCCGGGAAATCCTTCGAACATGATAAAACAACATCGAAGTACTAAAGCATCCGGTAATTTGGATGGGGTTCGTTAGGCCCAATAGATCTATCTTTAGGATTCGCGTCAATTAGTAGATCGGTTTACTAATTCTTAGGTTACCAAGCAAAAGGGGCATATTCGGCTTCGATCATTCACCCATATAATGTAGTTTCAATTACTTGTGTCTATTTCATAAAACATTTATAAAACTGCATGTATTCTCATCCCAAAATATTAGATTTTAAAAGTGGGACTATAACTCACTTTCACAGATTTTTACTTCATCGGGAAGTAAGACTTGGCCACTGGTCGATTCACGAACCTATAACAAATATGTACATATATATCAAAGTATGTTCAAAATATATTTACAACATTTTAAATACGTTTTAATGTTTTAAGTTTATTAAGTCAGCTGTCCTCGTTAGTAACCTACAACTAGTTGTCCACAATTAGATGTACAGAAAATAAATCGATATATATTATCTTGAATCAATCCACGACCCAGTGTATACACGTCTCAGGCTAGATCACAACTCAAAGTATATATATTTTTGAAATCAACCTCAACCCTGTATAGGTAACTCCAACATTACCGCATATAGAGTGTCTATGGTTGTTCCAAATAATATATATACATGGGTCGATATGATATGTCAAAACATTTGCATACGTGTCTATGGTATCCCAAGATTACATAATATATTAGAATACATGTATAATACAATATAAGTTAGCTAGGATATGATTTGTATAGAATTGTTAATATTTCCCGTAGCTACAAAAATCAAAAAATATCCAATCTTGTTTTACCCATAACTTCTTCATTTTAAATCCGTTTTGAGTGAATCAAATTGCTATGGTTTCATATTGAACTCTATTTTATGAATCTAAACAGAAAAAGTATAGGTTTATAGTCAGAAATATAAGTTACAAGTCATTTTTATAAGAGGTAGTCATTTCAGTCGAAAGAACGACGTCTTGATGACCATTTTGAAAAACATACTTCCACTTTGAGTTTAACCATGATTTTTTGATATAGTTTCATGTTCATAAGAAAAATCATTTTCCTAGAGGAACAACTTTTAAATCAAAGTTTATCATAGTTTTTAAATATCAACCCCAAAACAGCCCGCGGTGTTACTACGACGGCGTATGTCCGGTTTTACGGTGTTTTTCGTGTTTCCAGGTTTTAAATCATTAAGTTAGCATATCATATAGATATAGAACATATGTTTAGTTGATTTTAAAAGTCAAGTTATAAGGATTAACTTTTGTTTGCGAACAAGTTTAGAATTAACTAAACTATGTTCTAGTGATTTCAAGTTTAAACCTTCGAATAAGATAGCTTTATATGTATGAATCGAATGATGTTATGAACATCATTACTACCTCAAGTTTTGTGGATAAACCTACTGGAAAAGAGACAAATGGATCTAGCTTCAAAGGATCTTGGATGGCTTGAAAGTTCTTGAAGTAGAATCATGACACGAAAACAAGTTCAAGTAAGATTTCCACTCGAAATAAGATTGTTATAGTTATAGAAATTGAATCAAGGTTTAAATATGAGTATTACCTTGTATTAGAAAGATATCTTACTGTAAATAATAAAGATTTCTTGAGGTTGGATGATCACTCTACAAGATTGGAAGTAAGCTAGCAAACTTGGAAGTATTCATGATTTTATGAAACTAGAACTTGTAGAATTTATGAAGAACACTTAGAACTTGAAGATAGAACTTGAGAGAGATCAATTAGAAGAAGAAAATTGAAGAATGAAAGTGTTTGTAGGTGTTTTTGGTCATTGGTATATGGATTAGATATAAAGGATGTGTAATTTTGTTTACATGTAAATAAGTAATGAATGATTACTCATATTTTTGTAATTTTATGAGATATTTCATGCTAGTTGCCAAATGATGGTTCCCACATGTGTTAAGTGACTCACATGGGCTGCTAATAGCTGATCATTGGAGTGTATATACCAATAGTACATACATCTAAAAGCTGTGTATTGTACGAGTACGAATACGGGTGCATACGAGTAGAATTATTGTTGAAACTGAACGAGGATGTAATTGTAAGCATTTTTGTTAAGTAGAAGTATTTTGATAAGTGTCTTGAAGTCTTTCAAAAGTGTATGAATACATATTAAAACACTACATGTATATACATTTTAACTGAGTCGTTAAGTCATCGTTAGTCGTTACATGTAAATGTTGATTTGAAACCTTTAAGTTAACGATCTTGTTAAATGTTGTTAACCCAATGTTTATTATATCTAATGAGATGTTAAATTATTATATTATCATGATATTATGATATATTAATATATCTTAATATGATATATATACATTTAAATGTCGATACAACGATAATCGTTACATATATGTCTCGTTTTGAAATCATTAAGTTAGTAGTATTGTTTTTTCATATGTAGTTCATTGTTAATACACTTAATGACATGTTTACTTATCATTTGTCATGATTAAACATAGTGTATCAATACCTTAATATGATTCATATGTATTTAGTAAGAAGTTGTTATAACGATAATCGTTATATATATCGTTTTTTAAGTTTCTTAATTCAATAAACTCAATTTTATGTATATAACTTATTGTTAAAATACCTAATGAGATACTTACTTATCATAATATCATATTAACTATATATATAATCATATATATGTCATCATATAGTTTTTTTACAAGTTTTAACGTTCGTGAATCACCGGTCAATTTGGGTGGTCAAATGTCTATATGAAACCTATTTCAATTAATCAAGTCTTAACAAGTTTGATTGCTTAACATGTTGAAAACACTTAATCATGTAAATAACAATTTCATTTAATATATATATAAACATGGAAAAGTTCGGGTCACTATAGTTTGACTTTTTTGTCGTAATGGTTTGCGATTTTTTGCTTCTTCTCGGCCTACCGGATATGTGCTATTGTTTGTCGTTCTTCGAGAGTGTCTAGGTTTTCTCGCAATGCCTCGTCATTTTGTTGTTCATCAAACATTGTTATTCTTTTGGTCGGGACAAGGACTTCAGTCGGGATGACCGCTTCAGTGTCGTATACCAGACTGAATGGGGTTTCGTTTGTACTATCTTTTGGTGTTGTCCGGTGTGCCCATAGTACATGTTGGAGTTCGTCCACCCATCCTTGTTGGTGCATACCTAGTCTAGCCTTTATTCTGGCAACGATGTCCCTATTAGTTACCTCGACCTATCCGTTGTCCTGTGGATATGCCACGGAAGTGAACGATTGTTGAATATCCATGTCTATGCACCAATCTTTAAATGGATTGTGTGCAAATTGTGTTCCGTTATCACTGACTATTTCGCGTGGTAAGCCGAAACGATAAACGATATCCTCCCATACGAAGGTTAGGATTTTTCTTCCGGTTATCGTGCTTAACGGTCTTTCTTTGATCCACTTTGTAAAGTAATCAATTGCGACGACTAGGAACTTAACATTCCTGACACCCCTTGGGAATGGACCGACAATGTCGATCCCCCATTTCCAGAATGGCCAAGCAGCGTGTATCGGGATCATGTTACGTCAAAGGGATCTGTTGACGGGGGCATGTATTTGACATGCCTCGCAGTTCACGATCAAATCGTATGTGTCCCGGTACATGTGTGGCCAGAAATAACCCATTATTTTTATCCTGCTGACTATTGTTCTGTAGCCAGAGTGTGTCGAGAAGGCTCCTTCATGCATTTCTTGTATGATTTCTTTGGCCTGCATTGGTCCAACGCATCTCAAATAATGCTCGGTGAATGATTTTCTATATAGGATGCCATCTTTGAAGTGATACATTGGTGTGCGCATCCGGATCCTACGAGCTTTTAGTTTGTCTTCCGGGAGGGTACCACCGGTGAGGTATCGTATAAAAGGTGTCATCCAGCAATCTTCTTCTTCTGTGATTGTTTCCATGAGGGTATCTTCGTTGGTTGACTTTCTTTCTAGTACCTCCACCATGACCTTTTTGGTGAAGTAATCGTATAGCAGGGAGGCAAGCTTGCTTAAAGCATCTGCCTTCTTGTTACGGTTGAGGGGTATTTGCTTGATTTCAAATGCTAAGAAGTTTTTTACTAGCGATTTTGCAAGCTCTAGGTATTTTTGAATTGATTTGTCTCTTGCTTCGAAACTACCGTTTAGTTGGCTTGCTACTAGTTATGAGTCAACGTAAGCCGTGAGTTGTTGTACATCGATACTCTTTGCTAGGCGTAAACTGGCTAATAGTGCTCCGTACTCGGCCTCGTTATTTGAGGCGGCAAACTTTAGCCGAATGGCGTAGGTTATCTCTTCTCCACTTGGGGATACGAGGAGCAAACATATGCCGGCTCCTTCATCGCTAGATGCCCCGTCTGTATATAGTTACCAGAATTCGTTCGTGTCCCTGCTTGAGACGGGAGTTTCACCTTGTTTGATCATATCGGAAGGGAGCTCTACCAGGAAGTCGGCCATAAGTTGGCCCTTTACTGAATTCCTTGGGAGAAAGTAGATTTCATGCTCACCGAGTTCAATTGCCCAGTTTGCCATCCTTCCGAAAATCTCCGACCTTGTCAGGACGTGTTTGATCTGTCGGTCCGTGAGGACCTGTATCGGATGTGCTTGAAAATATCGCCGTAACCACCTTGTCGTGTGTACCAGAGCATAAATTAACTTTTCCATTGCCGGGTAGTTTACTTCCCCATTTTGTAATACTTTACCGGCATTTGAGTTTTACCCCTGTCGGCGATTAGCACCGAGCTGATTGCCTCGGAGGAAGTAGCAAGGTACACTGTGAGGGTTTCTCCCTGTATTGGCGCCGTTTGAAATGTCCCGTTCTTATTGATTAAAAACGTTCCATATTAATTGATTTCGTTGCGAGGTTTTGACCTCTATATGAGACGTTTTTCAAAGACTGCATTCATTTTAAAACAAACCATAACCTTTATTTCATCAATAAAGGTTTAAAAAGCTTTACGTAGATTATCAAATAATGATAATCTAAAATATCCTGTTTACACACGACCATTACATAATGGTTTACAATACAAATATGTTACAACAAAATAAGTTTCTTGAATGCAGTTTTTACACAATATCATACAAGCATGGACTCCAAATCTCGTCTTTATTTAAGTATGCGACAGCGGAAGCTCTTAATAATCACCTGAGAATAAACATGCTTAAAACGTCAACAAAAATGTTGGTGAGTTATAGATTTAACCTATATATATCAAATCATAATAATAGACCACAAGATTTCATATTTCAATACACATCCCATACATAGAGATAAAAATCATTCATATGGTGAACACCTGGTAACCGACATTAACAAGATGCATATATAAGAATATCCCCATCATTCCGGGACACCCTTCGGATATGATATAAATTTCGAAGTACTAAAGCATCCGGTACTTTGGATGGGGTTTGTTAGGCCCAATAGATCTATCTTTAGGATTCGCGTCAATTAGGGTGTCTGTTCCCTAATTCTTAGATTACCAGACTTAATAAAAAGGGGCATATTCGATTTCAATAATTCAACCATAGAATGTAGTTTCACGTACTTGTGTCTATTTTGTAAATCATTTATAAAACCTGCATGTATTCTCATCCCAAAAATATTAGATTTTAAAAGTGGGAGTATAACTCACTTTCACAGATTTTTTACTTCGTCGGGAAGTAAGACTTGGCCACTGGTTGATTCACGAACCTATAACAATATATACATATATATCAAAGTATGTTCAAAATATATTTACAACACTTTTAATATATTTTGATGTTTTAAGTTTATTAAGTCAGCTATCCTCGTTAGTAACCTACAACTAGTTGTCCACAGTTAGATGTACATAAATAAATCGATAAATATTATCTTGAATCAATCCACGACCCAGTGTATACGTATCTCAGTATTGATCACAACTCAAACTATATATATTTTGGAATCAACCTCAACCCTGTATAGCTAACTCCAACATTCACATATAGAGTGTCTATGGTTGTTCCGAAATATATATAGATGTGTCGACATGATAGGTCGAAACATTGTATACGTGTCTATGGTATCTCAAGATTACATAATATACAATACAAGTTGATTAAGTTATGGTTGGAATAGATTTGTTACCAATTTTCACGTAGCTAAAATGAGAAAAATTATCCAATCTTGTTTTACCCATAACTTCTTCATTTTAAATCCGTTTTGAGTGAATCAAATTGCTATGGTTTCATATTGAACTCTATTTTATGAATATAAACAGAAAAAGTATAGGTTTATAGTCGGAAAAATAAGTTACAAGTCGTTTTTGTAAAGGTAGTCATTTCAGTCGAAAGAACGACGTCTAGATGACCATTTTAGAAAACATACTTCCACTTTGAGTTTAACCATAATTTTTGGATATAGTTTCATGTTCATAATAAAAATCATTTTCTCAGAATAACAACTTTTAAATCAAAGTTTATCATAGTTTTTAATTAACTAACCCAAAACAGCCCGCGGTGTTACTACGACGGCGTAAATCCGGTTTTACGGTGTTTTTCGTGTTTCCAGGTTTTAAATCATTAAGTTAGCATATCATATAGATATATAACATGTGTTTAGTTGATTTTAAAAGTCAAGTTAGAAGGATTAACTTTTGTTTGCGAACAAGTTTAGAATTAACTAAACTATGTTCTAGTGATTACAAGTTTAAACCTTCGAATAAGATAGCTTTATATGTATAAATCGAATGATGTTATGAACATCATTACTACCTTAAGTTCCTTGGATAAACCTACTGGAAAAGAGAAAAATGGATCTAGCTTCAACGGATCCTTGGATGGCTCGAAGTTCTTGAAGCAGAATCATGACACGAAAACAAGTTCAAGTAAGATCATCACTTGAAATAAGATTGTTATAGTTATAGAAATTGAACCAAAGTTTGAATATGATTATTACCTTGTATTAGAATGATAACCTACTGTAAGAAACAAAGATTTCTTGAGGTTGGATGATCACCTTACAAGATTGAAAGTGAGCTAGCAAACTTGAAAGTATTCTTGATTTTATGTAACTAGAACTTGTAGAATATATGAAGAACACTTAGAACTTGAAGATAGAACTTGAGAGAGATCAATTAGATGAAGAAAATTGAAGAATGAAAGTGTTTGTAGGTGTTTTTGGTCGTTGGTGTATGGATTAGATATAAAGGATATGTAATTTTGTTTTCATGTAAATAAGTCATGAATGATTACTCATATTTTTGTAATTTTATGAGATATTTCATGCTAGTTGCCAAATGATGGTTCCCACATGTGTTAGGTGACTCACATGGGCTGCTAAGAGCTGATCATTGTAGTGTATATACCAATAGTACATACATCTAAAAGCTGTGTATTGTACGAGTACGAATACGGGTGCATACGAGTAGAATTGTTGATGAAACTGAACGAGGATGTAATTATAAGCATTTTTGTTAAGTAGATGTATTTTGATAAGTGTATTGAAGTCTTTCAAAAGTGTATAAATACATATTAAAACACTACATGTATATACATTTTAACTGAGTCGTTAAGTCATCGTTAGTCGTTACATGTAAGTGTTGTTTTGAAACCTTTAGGTTAACGATCTTGTTAAATGTTGTTAACACAATGTTAATAATATCAAATGAGATTTTAAATTATTATATTATCATGATATTATCATGTATTAATATCTCTTAATATGATATATATACATTAAATGTCTTTACAACGATAATCGTTACATATATGTCTCGTTTAAAAATCATTAAGTTAGTAGTCTTGTTTTTACATATGTAGTTCATTGTTAATATACTTAATGATATATTTACTTATCATAGTGTCATGTTAACTATATATATATCCATATATATGTCATCATATAGTTTTTACAAGTTTTAACGTTCGTGAATCACCGGTCAACTTGGGTGGTCAATTGTCTATATGAAACATATTTCAATTAATCAAGTCTTAACAAGTTTGATTGCTTAGCATGTTGGAAACATTTAATCATGTAAATATCAATCTCAATTAATATATATAAACATGGAAAAGTTCGGGTCACTACAGTACCTACCCGTTAAATAAATTTCGTCCCGAAATTTTAAGCTGTTGAAGGTGTTGACGAATCTTCTGGAAATAGATGCGGGTATTTCTTCTTCATCTGATCTTCACGCTCCCAGGTGAACTCGGGTCCTCTACGAGCATTCCACCGAATCTTAACAATTGGTATCTTGTTTTGCTTAAGTCTTTTAACCTCACGATCCATTATTTCGACGGGTTCTTCGATGAATTGAAGTTTTTCGTTGATTTGGATTTCATCTAACGGAATAGTGAGATCTTCTTTAGCAAAAAATTTCTTCAAATTCAAGACGTGGAAAGTGTTATGTACAGCCGCGAGTTGTTGAGGTAACTCAATTCGGTAAGCTACTGGTCCGACACGATCAATAATCTTGAATGGTCCAATATACCTTGGATTTAATTTCCCTCGTTTACCAAATCGAACAACGCCTTTCCAAGGTGCAACTTTAAGCATGACCATCTCTCCAATTTCAAATTCTATATCTTTTCTTTTAATGTCAGCGTAGCTCTTTTGTCGACTTTGGGCGGTTTTTAACCGTTGTTGAATTTGGATGATCTTCTCGGTAGTTTCTTGTATAATCTCCAGACCCGTAATCTGTCTATCCCCCACTTCACTCCAACAAATCGGAGACCTGCACTTTCTACCATAAAGTGCTTCAAACGGCGCCATCTCAATGCTTGAATGGTAGCTGTTGTTGTAGGAAAATTCTGCTAACGGTAGATGTCGATCCCAACTGTTTCCGAAATCAATAACACATGCTCGTAGCATGTCTTCAAGCATTTGTATCGTCCTTTTGCTCTGCCCATCAGTTTGTGGATGATAGGCAGTACTCATGTCTAGAAGAGTTCCTAATGCTTGCTGTAATGTCTGCCAGAATCTTGAAATAAATCTGCCATCCCTATAAGAGATAATAGAGATTGGTATTCCATGTCTGGAGACGACTTCCTTCAAATACAGTCGTGCTAACTTCTCCATCTTGTTATCTTCTCTTATTGGCAGGAAGTGTGCTGATTTGGTGAGACGATCAACTATTACCCAAATAGTATCAAAACCACTTGCAGTCCTTGGCAATTTAGTGATGAAATCCATGGTAATGTTTTCCCATTTCCATTCCGGGATTTCGGGTTGTTGAAGTAGACCTGATGGTTTCTGATGCTCAGCTTTGACCTTAGAACACGTCAAACATTCTCCTACATATTTAGCAACATCGGCTTTCATACCCGGCCACCAAAAATGTTTCTTGAGATCCTTGTACATCTTCCCCGTTCCAGGATGTATTGAGTATCTGGTTTTATGAGCTTCTCTAAGTACCATTTCTCTCATATCTCCAAATTTTGGTACCCAAATCCTTTCAGCCCTATACCGGGTTCCGTCTTCCCGAATATTAAGATGCTTCTCCAATCCTTTGGGTATTTCATCCTTTAAATTTCCCTCTTTTAAAACTCCTTGTTGCGCCTCCTGTATTTGAGTAGTAAGGTTATTATGAATCATTATATTCATAGATTTTACTCGAATGGGTTCTCTGTCCTTCCTGCTCAAGGCATCGGCTACCACATTTGCCTTCCCCGGGTGGTAACGAATCTCAAAGTCGTAATCATTCAATAATTCAATCCACCTACGCTGCCTCATATTCAGTTGTTTCTGATTAAATATGTGTTGAAGACTTTTGTGGTCGGTATATATAATACTTTTGACCCCATATAAGTAGTGCCTCCAAGTCTTTAATGCAAAAACAACCGCGCCTAATTCTAAATCATGCGTCGTATAATTTTGTTCGTGAATCTTCAATTGTCTAGACGCATAAGCAATCACCTTCGTTCGTTGCATTAATACACAACCGAGACCTTTCTTTGATGCGTCACAATAAATCACAAAATCATCATTCCCTTCAGGCAATGACAATATAGGTGCCGTAGTTAGTTTTTTCTTCAATAACTGAAACGCTTTCTCTTGTTCATCATTCCATTCAAATTTCTTCCCTTTATGCGTTAATGCAGTCAAGGGTTTTGCTATTCTGGAAAAGTCTTGGATGAACCTTCTGTAATAACCAGCTAGTCCTAAAAACTGGCGTATGTGTTTCGGAGTTTTCGGGGTTTCCCACTTTTCAACAGTTTCTATCTTTGCCGGATCCACCTTAATACCTTCTTTGTTCACTATGTGACCGAGGAATTGAACTTCTTCCAACCAAAATGCACACTTTGAAAACTTAGCGTATAATTCTTTCTTCCTCAATACTTCTAACACCTTTCTCAAATGTTCACCGTGTTCTTGGTCATTCTTTGAGTAAATAAGTATGTCATCAATGAAAACAATGACAAACTTGTCAAGGTATGGTCCACACACTCGGTTCATAAGGTCCATGAACACAGCTGGTGCATTAGTTAAACCAAACGGCATAACCATAAACTCGTAATGACCGTAACGTGTTCTGAAAGCAGTCTTTGGAATATCATCTTCTTTCACCCGCATTTGATGATACCCGGAACGTAAGTAAATCTTTGAATAAACAGACGAGCCTTGTAGTTGATCAAATAAGTCGTCGATTCTCGGTAGTGGGTAGCGGTTCTTGATGGTAAGTTTGTTCAACTCTCGGTAGTCGATACACAACCTGAATGTACCATCTTTCTTCTTGACAAACAAAACAGGAGCTCCCCACGGTGATGTGCTTGGTCGAATGAAACCACGCTCTAAAAGTTCTTGTAATTGGCTTTGCAGTTCTTTCATCTCGCTGGGTACGAGTCTGTAAGGAGCACGAGCTATTGGTGCAGCTCCTGGTACAAGATCTATTTGAAATTCAACGGATCGATGTGGGGGTAATCCCGGTAAATCTTTCGGAAATACATCGGGAAATTCTTTTGCAATGGGAACATCATTGATGCTCTTTTCTTCAGTTTGTACTTTCTCGACGTGTGCTAGAACAGCATAGCAACCTTTTCTTATTAGTTTTTGTGCCTTCAAATTACTAATAAGATGTAGCTTCGTGTTGCCCTTTTCTCCGTACACCATTAAGGGTTTTCCTTTTTCTCGTATAATGCGAATTGCATTTTTGTAACAAACGATCTCTGCTTTCACTCCTTTCAACAAGTCCATACCAATTATCACATCAAAACTCCCTAACTCTACTGGTATCAAATCAATCTTAAATGTTTCGCTAACCAGTTTAATTTCTCGATTCCGACATATATTATCTGCTGAAATTAATTTATCATTTGCTAATTCGAGTAAAAATTTACTATCCAAAGGCGTCAATGAACAACTTAATTTAGCACAAAAATCTCTACTCATATAGCTTCTATCCGCACCCGAATCAAATAAAACGTAAACAGATTTATTGTCAATAAGAAACGTACCCGTAACAAGCTCCGGGTCTTCCTGTGCCTCTGCCGCATTAATATTGAAAACTCTTCCGCGGCCTTGTCCATTCGTGTTCTCCTGGTTCGGGCAATTTCAAATAATGTGGCCCGGTTTTCCACATTTATAACAAACTACATTGGCATAACTTGCTCCGACACTACTTGCTCCGCCATTACTCGTTCCGACACCATTTGTTCCTTTCGTTCTATTAACCCCTGGTCCGTAGACCTCACACTTCGCCGCGCTATGACCATTTCTTTTACACTTGTTGCAAAATTTGGTGCAGAACCCCGAGTGATACTTTTCACACCTTTGGCATAGCTGCTTCTGATTGTTGTTGTTGTTGCGGTTATTATTGTTGTTGGGATGATTTTTGTAGTTGCTGTTATTGTTGTTGTTGTTGTTGTTGTTGGGCCGTTTGTTGTAGTTGCGATTGATGTTGCGATTGTTGGGATAATTATTGCGATTATTGTTGTAATTGCTGTTGTTGTTGTATTGGTGATTCTTATCACCGTTTTCCTCCCACTTTCTTTTGACTTGCTTCACATTGGCCTCTTCAGCAGTCTGTTCTTTAATTCTTTCTTCAATCTGGTTCACTAGTTTGTGAGCCATTCTACATGCCTGTTGTATGGAGGCGGGCTCGTGTGAACTTATATCTTCTTGGATTCTTTCCGGTAATCCTTTCACAAACGCGTCGATCTTCTCTTCCTCATCTTCGAATGCTCCCGGACACAATAGGCACAATTCTGTGAATCGTCTTTCGTACGTGGTAATATCAAATCCTTGGGTTCGTAACCCTCTAAGTTCTGTCTTGAGCTTATTGACCTCGGTTCTGGGACGGTACTTCTCGTTCATCAAGTGCTTGAATGCTGACCACGGTAGTGCGTACGCATCGTCTTGTCCCACTTGCTCTATATAGGTATTCCACCATGTTAACGCAGAACCTGTGAAGGTATGCGTAGCGTACTTCACTTTGTCCTCTTCAGTACACTTACTTATGGCAAACACCGATTCGACCTTCTCGGTCCACCGTTTCAATCCGATCGGTCCTTCGGTTCCATCAAATTCCAAAGGTTTACAGGTAGTGAATTCTTTGTAGGTGCATCCTACACGATTTCCTGTACTGCTAGATCCAAGGTTATTGTTGGTATGTAGCGCAGCCTGTACTGCGGCTATGTTTGAAGCTAGAAAAGTACGGAATTCCTCTTCATTCATATTCATGGTGTGTCGAGTAGTCGGTGCCATTTCCTTCAAAATAGTCAAATGGAACAAGTTAATCATACAGAATATTAAGAGTAGTTAATAGTATTTCGTAGCATAATATGAACTCATTTATAAAAGCTTTTTCTTCATATTAGCGTTTTATAAGTTTAAATTCGGGTAGTACCTACCCGTTAAGTTCATACTTAGTAGCTAATATACAATTCAACTACTACAATTCTATATGAAAAACTGATTATAGTAATATTTCGCGTTCAAACTTTTACACAATATTTTACAAACTTACAATACCGCTTATTTTACATATAGCATGAAATATAGCACACAATAAATTTGATACAAGATGGTTGTGAAGATAATTCTAGCTAGTACACAAGTCGTTCAGCAAAGGCAATAAAGACACGTAAATCATACGTCCAGAAACAAGTCATGCATTCTGGTTTTACTAGGATTACTTCCCATCCTTGGTCTTGTGGAACATAACCGTTATGGCCGTTGATAAGACAGCGTGTTGTAACGTCGTCAAAGGGACGAGGGTTACGTAATGTCCAACAGTCCCGTAACAATCTAAAAACCTCATTTCTTACCCCAATTACCGACTCCGTCACTTGTGGGAACGTTTTGTTTAATAGTTGTAGCCCGATGTTCTTGTTCTCACTTTGGTGAGAAGCGAACATTACTAATCCGTAAGCATAACATGCTTCTTTATGTTGCATGTTAGCCGCTTTTTCTAAATCACGAAGTCCAATATTCGGATATATTGAGTCAAAATAATTTCTTAACCCATTGCGTAAAATAGCATTTGGGTTCCCCGCAATATATGCGTCAAAGTAAACACATCGTAACTTATGGATTTCCCAATGTGATATCCCCCATCTTTCGAACGAAAGCCTTTTATAAACCAAGGCATTCTTGGAACGTTCTTCGAATGTCTTACAAACTGATCTCGCCTTAAATAGTTATGCCGAAGAATTCTGACCGACTCTAGACAAGATTTCATCAATCATGTCTCCGGGTAGGTCTCTTAAAATATTGGGTTGTCTATCCATTTTGTGTTTTTATACTGTAAAATAGACAAGAGTTAGATTCATAAAAAAAATACTTATTAATACAAGCAATTTTTACATATATCATAAAGCATAAGCACACTATATTACATATATTACACCACACGAATACAACTATCTTATTCCGACTCGCTTGTTTCTTCTTCTTTAGTTTTGGTTCGTTTTGCCAAGTTTCTAGGGATATATGATGTTCCCCTAATATGAGCCATCGTTTTCCACATTGGTTTAGAAAAACCTGGTGGTTTAGAGGTTCCCGGGTCATTATTACAACTTAAGGACTTCGGGGGTTGACGATACATATAAAGTTCATCGGGGTTGGAATTAGATTTCTCTATTTTTATGCCCTTTCCCTTATTATTTTCTTTTGCCTTTTTAAATTTAGTTGGGGTAATTTCTATAACATCATCGGAATTCTCGTCGGAATCCGATTCATCAGAGAATTGGTAATCCTCCCAATATTTTGCTTCCTTGGCGGAAACACCATTGACCATAATTAACCTTGGTCGGTTGTTTGAGGATTTTCTTTTACTTAACCGTTTTATTATTTCCCCCACCGGTTCTATTTCTTCATCCGGTTCCGATTCTTCTTCCGGTTCCGATTCTTCTTCCGGTTCAGACTCTTCTTCCGGTTCCTCTTCGGGAACTTGTGAATCAGTCCACGAATCATTCCAATTTACATTTGACTCTTCATTATTATTAGGTGAGTCAGTGGGACTTGTTCTAGAGGTAGACATTTATCACATAATATCAAACGCGTTAAGAGATTAATATATCACATAATATTCACATGTTAAAAATATATAGTTTTCAACAAAATTTGTTAAGCAATCATTTTTCAAGTAAACACGGTCGAAGTCCAGACTCGCTAATGCATCCTAACAACTCGATAAGACACACTAATGCAAAATTTTGGTTCTCTAAGACCAACGCTCTGATACCAACTGAAATGTCCCGTTCTTATTGATTAAAAACGTTCCATATTAATTGATTTCGTTGCGAGGTTTTGACCTCAATATGAGACGTTTTTCAAAGACTGCATTCATTTTAAAACAAACCATAACCTTTATTTCATCAATAAAGGTTTAAAAAGCTTTACGTAGATTATCAAATAATGATAATCTAAAATATCCTGTTTACACACGACCATTACATAATGGTTTACAATACAAATATGTTACAACAAAATAAGTTTCTTGAATGCAGTTTTTACACAATATCATACAAGCATGGACTCCAAATCTCGTCCTTATTTAAGTATGCGACAGCGGAAGCTCTTAATAATCACCTGAGAATAAACATGCTTAAAACGTCAACAAAAATGTTGGTGAGTTATAGATTTAACCTATATATATCAAATCATAATAATAGACCACAAGATTTCATATTTCAATACACATCCCATACATAGAGATAAAAATCATTCATATGGTGAACACCTGGTAACCGACATTAACAAGATGCATATATAAGAATATCCCCATCATTCCGGGACACCCTTCGGATATGATATAAATTTCGAAGTACTAAAGCATCCGGTACTTTGGATGGGGTTTGTTAGGCCCAATAGATCTATCTTTAGGATTCGCGTCAATTAGGGTGTCTGTTCCCTAATTCTTAGATTACCAGACTTAATAAAAAGGGGCATATTCGATTTCGATAATTCAACCATAGAATGTAGTTTCACTTACTTGTGTCTATTTTGTAAATCATTTATAAAACCTGCATGTATTCTCATCCCAAAAATATTAGATTTTAAAAGTGGGACTATAACTCACTTTCACAGATTTTTTACTTCGTCGGGAAGTAAGACTTGGCCACTGGTTGATTCACGAACCTATAACAATATATACATATATATCAAAGTATGTTCAAAATATATTTACAACACTTTTAATATATTTTGATGTTTTAAGTTTATTAAGTCAGCTGTCCTCGTTAGTAACCTACAACTAGTTGTCCACAGTTAGATGTACATAAATAAATCGATAAATATTATCTTGAATCAATCCACGACCCAGTGTATACGTATCTCAGTATTGATCACAACTCAAACTATATATATTTTGGAATCAACCTCAACCCTGTATAGCTAACTCCAACATTCACATATAGAGTGTCTATGGTTGTTCCGAAATATATATAGATGTGTCGACATGATAGGTCGAAACATTGTATACGTGTCTATGGTATCTCAAGATTACATAATATACAATACAAGTTGATTAAGTTATGGTTGGAATAGATTTGTTACCAATTTTCACGTAGCTAAAATGAGAAAAATTATCCAATCTTGTTTTACCCATAACTTCTTCATTTTAAATCCGTTTTGAGTGAATCAAATTGCTATGGTTTCATATTGAACTCTATTTTATGAATATAAACAGAAAAAGTATAGGTTTATAGTCGGAAAAATAAGTTACAAGTCGTTTTTGTAAAGGTAGTCATTTCAGTCGAAAGAACGACGTTTAGATGACCATTTTAGAAAGCATACTTCCACTTTGAGTTTAACCATAATTTTTGGATATAGTTTCATGTTCATAATAAAAATCATTTTCTCAGAATAACAACTTTTAAATCAAAGTTTATCATAGTTTTTAATTAACTAACCCAAAACAGCCCGCGGTGTTACTACGACGGCGTAAATCCGGTTTTACGGTGTTTTTCGTGTTTCCAGGTTTTAAATCATTAAGTTAGCATATCATATAGATATAGAACATGTGTTTAGTTGATTTTAAAAGTCAAGTTAGAAGGATTAACTTTTGTTTGCGAACAAGTTTAGAATTAACTAAACTATGTTCTAGTGATTACAAGTTTAAACCTTCGAATAAGATAGCTTTATATGTATGAATCGAATGATGTTATGAACATCATTACTACCTTAAGTTCCTTGGATAAACCTACTGGAAAAGAGAAAAATGGATCTAGCTTCAACGGATCCTTGGATGGCTCGAAGTTCTTGAAGCAGAATCATGACACGAAAACAAGTTCAAGTAAGATCATCACTTGAAATAAGATTGTTATAGTTATAGAAATTGAACCAAAGTTTGAATATGATTATTACCTTGTATTAGAATGATAACCTACTGTAAGAAATAAAGATTTCTTGAGGTTGGATGATCACCTTACAAGATTGAAAGTGAGCTAGCAAACTTGAAAGTATTCTTGATTTTATGTAACTAGAACTTGTAGAATATATGAAGAACACTTAGAACTTGAAGATAGAACTTGAGAGAGATCAATTAGATGAAGAAAATTGAAGAATTAAAGTGTTTGTAGGTGTTTTTGGTCGTTGGTGTATGGATTAGATATAAAGGATATGTAATTTTGTTTTCATGTAAATAAGTCATGAATGATTACTCATATTTTTGTAATTTTATGAGATATTTCATGCTAGTTGCCAAATGATGGTTCCCACATGTGTTAGGTGACTCACATGGGCTACTAAGAGCTGATCATTGGAGTGTATATACCAATAGTACATACATCTAAAAGCTGTGTATTGTACGAGTACAAATACAGGTGCATACGAGTAGAATTGTTGATGAAACTAAACGAGGATGTAATTGTAAGCATTTTTTGTTAAGTAGAAGTATTTTGATAAGTGTCTTGAAGTCTTTCAAAAGTGTATGAATACATATTAAAACACTACATGTATATACATTTTAACTGAGTCGTTAAGTCATCGTTAGTCGTTACATGTAAGTGTTGTTTTGAAACCTTTAGGTTAACGATCTTGTTAAATGTTGTTAACCCAATGTTTATAATATCAAATGAGATTTTAAATTATTATATTATCATGATATTATCATGTATGAATATCTCTTAATATGATATATATACATTAAATGTCTTTACAACGATAATCGTTACATATATGTCTCGTTTAAAAATCATTAAGTTAGTAGTCTTGTTTTTACATATGTAGTTCATTGTTAATATACTTAATGATATGTTTACTTATCATAGTATCATGTTAACTATATATATATCCATATATATGTCATCATATAGTTTTTACAAGTTTTAACGTTCGTGAATCACCGGTCAACTTGGGTGGTCAATTGTCTATATGAAACATATTTCAATTAATCAAGTCTTAACAAGTTTGATTGCTTAACATGTTGGAAACATTTAATCATATAAATATCAATCTCAATTAATATATATAAACATGGAAAAGTTCGGGTCACTACACCGTTAGTGTGGGTAGTTCTTTTAGGAATGCTTTCATATCCTGGAAGGCTTTCTCGGCACCCTCCGTCCAGATGAAGTCTTTCTTGCTCAAGCAACCCTTTAATGTCTGGAAGAAAGGCAAAGATCTATCGGCAGCGCTTGACAGGTATCTCATTAGTGCCGCTAGTTTCCCATTTAGGCTTTGCACGTCTTTTTTATTCCTGGACGATTGTATGTTTTCGATTGCTTGAATTTTCTTTGGGTTTGCCTTGATTCCTCTCGGGGTAACCGTGAACCCCAAGAACCGACCTTCTTCCATCCAAAAAGAGCATTTTGACGGATTTAGCTTCATATTGATTTTGCGTAGTGACTCGAATGTTTCGATGATATCTAAAATCATCTGCTCTTCTGAGTCACTTTTGATGACGATTTCGTCTACGTACGCTTCGATGTTTCGTCCGATTTGATCCTGGAATGCCTTGTCGATCACTTGTTGATACGTTGCTCCAGCATTTTTTTAATCCGAATGGCATTTTGGTAGATGTCTTTGTTTGTGAAGAATGTGATTTTTTCTTCATCAACTTCTGCCATTGGTATTTGTTGGTAGCCTCTGTACGCATCCAGGAAGCTCTTAAACCTGAAACCCGCCAGCGATTCAACTTTTCAGTCGATTTTCGACAAGGGGTAGTTGTCTTTTGGGCAAGCTTTGTTGATGTCTTTGTAGTCGACACACATGCGCCAAGAGCCGTCTGCCTTTTTTACCATCACGGGATTTGCTACTCATGTCTGATATTTCACTTTCTTCATTATTCCGGCGTCGACCAGACGTTGTACCTCGTCGTCCAGGAATTTGCTTCGTTCTAGTGTCATTGCTCTTTTTTTCTGGACAACGGGCGTGATGTTTGGGTTCACGTTTAGCCGGTGTTGTGCTATCTCGCGTGGGATCCTGGTCATGTCGGATGGCCCCCAAGCAAAGACATCAATATTTGCTGCTAGAAGTTTGCAGAGTGTGTCATTTGCGTTAGCGCTCAGAGTTGTTCCGACCTAGATCCATTGTTCCGGATACTTAGGATTTGGTGACACATAGCCGTCATCGTGCACTATGATGTTATCTATGCCTTTGAATATCTGTAAGCACTCAACCGGCTCCAGCTCTTGTGGACCAATCAGATTTCTCTATTAATTTTTATATATTATTAAATTATATATATTATAGCCAACTTCCAATAATATTAACCACATCACCCATCACAAATTTAAGTCTCTCCATTAAAAAACTTCATTTCTTGACCTAGCCACATCACCCTTTTTGACGTCAAAGTGATGGTTAAAAATGGTCTAATTAAGCACGGTTACGTTAGATCATCTTAACTAAACACGCCGGGTTATGTAATCATTATCATCATTATTTATTTTTTAAGACTTATTTTTATTATATTGTATAATTTATATCCTCTAATAAAATAAATAATCTCCATCCCAATTTAATTGTCCCCTAATAAAAATAGAGTTTAAGAAAAATCATGATTACACTGAACTTATAGTGTATTTTTTATTTACTTTTCAGTCTACCCTTTACTTTTTACATATTTTTTTTTTTTACTTATATACATCTTTTATTATTAAATTAAAAGTAATAATAGATATGAATACATATAGGTAATATAAATCTCACAAAAATTTACAAGGTGAAATAGGAATTGGATTATTAACAAGATGCAAACAAAGGGTGTAAGAAAAGGATCATATCTAAAATACAATCTCCAATTTCCAAATCAAGCGATCAAACCACGCAAATAAACCGAACAAACTTTATCTATATATACCTACATAACCACCCAAAACCGAGCATGAATACTAAAATCGATCAAAATGCTTTCCAACCGTCTACTGAATCTCTTCTTGGTGTTTCACTCTCAACTCCCGTCTTAAACGGATCATGTGATCTGAACGGGTCACTAGACCCAAACGGGTCACCATCATCCAATGACGAAAAACCATGATTGAAATCAGACGAATCATTCCTACTTTGCATGGAATCGAATCTTGAGAATGGATCCTTAGATTGGAACAGTGAATGACCAAAATCAGAATCTGCGGTACTTCGCATGGAATCAAATCTCGCAAGCGTTTGCGGCTGATCGTACTCAGAATCTTGAGCCGTGCTACGGAAAGAATCAAATCTCGAAAACGAGTCACGGGGCGGGAAAAGTCCACCATCACTAGGATTATTGCTGCTAAAAGAATCGAACCTCGAGAAATTATTGGTAAACGATTGTTCATCGGGTCCATCACTGTACCTTCGAGGTGAGTTGGTAGAATACATAGGTGTACTGGGGACTGAATCTGCAAAAACCGAAGCAAACGGTTGTTGGAATGTTGTTCCTCTAGGGGAGCCGTTGTAACTGTAAGCAGGGGTGCTAGGGACTGAATCTGCAAACGTTGAGGAAAACGGGGTGGGATTTTGGAACAAATTGTTTCCAGGTGGGGAGCCAGCGTAACTATAAGCGGGTGTGCCGGGAACAGAATCAAATACGAATGTGCTCTTTTTTGGAAGCTCTGTTTTAATAGGATTTAGACCCCCCCATCCGTCAGAATCAAAGAGAGGAAGTTCAAGCTTACTTGATCGATCGGTATCCTACAAAAGAGTAATTTAGAAGCATGAATGAATAAAACCCCAAGAAACATAATTTCAACATCATACAAGCATCATCAATGTTAAGAATATATAAATATAAATATAATCCCATTGTTGTAAACGGCGGCCGTCTCGGGCGGCTAGTCGGTTTGGTGACTAGCCTGTATTGTTAGCCCAAAAAATGTGTAATTAGTCGGTCAACGCTAAAAAGTGAGTCAAAAAGTCAGGTCAAAATTTTAATAGATGATGGACAAAAAAGGAATATGATCCAGAAGTTTTATATACCTTATGTTTTGTTGTGGCATTGAAATCCCAATTTGCGTCTGTATCATAACTTGTATCAACATCATCAAAACCTTTCTCACCCGAGTGACCATCTGAATACTCACTGCAAAAGTGACATGAATATTATTAGAGGGCGCCAATTTAAACCAACAAGCTAATGTAGCCAAACAAATCTATTAAGGAATTAAGTATGTAAATTGAATTATACTTATATTTACTTTTTTACTTAGAAGGAAGCGGAAATTATTTCTGTGATTTTATGCCAAAGCACGGAGATGGTAATATCGATATTGATTGAATAAGTTGATTCGAGTTTCATCTATGGGTAGAAATAAAAAGCTGAATTGAAAAGGAAACTCGTTGAAAGTAGCCCTAAGTATACACTACAGCCAACCTACTAAATCAGTTTATTTAAATAATAGTAGAATATAACGGTGTATTATGATAACAAAATATATCTTGTAATCATGTTTAACACAGAAAATCTCTAAAAAAATGTTGAAAGCTAGGTCACAGTCTTTCAGGTCAACCCACCTGGTACGCAACCAACCCATTTTGACACTTTTAATAATCTTTGACACCTCTATTAACTACGAAAATTGGAGGGGAAGCAATAGAATTTTCTAGCCACTCCATAGTTCTCTCACAGAGTATACCAGTGTTGCAGAACTCGGAATTACCCGGTGCGGAGAGTACTCGTTTTTGCAACGGGAAACTACTCGGCCAAAACTCAGGATTATTCGGAAAATCGGTCAAAACTCAGTAAAAATCGGGATTACTTTGTCAAAATCAGTCAGAGTCAAACTTGGTCAACATCTGAGTACTCCCTAGAAAGTCCTGAACGAGTACTCCCCATGTAGCAATTTTTGCAACCTTGGAGTAGACCAAATCTAGAAATAAAAACAAATATGAAGATGCACCACGAATAATCAAATACCTGTGGGTCTTTACGGCATGGGGTGAACCATCTTCACTAGTAGACTTTTCATTGAATATCTTCTTAGGTGGAGTTTCTGGTGCCTTCATACCAGCTGGGCTGTCGGGTGGACTTTTAACGGACCCGGTCCGCTTTTTATCATCTGATTCGTCATCTAGTGTCCCATCCCCAGCCGCTGTCAACTTCTCAGGTTGATGATTAGCATCTGTAGTTGTGCCGTTGTCTCCGAAAGTATGTTTATTTTGAACAGGCGGCAAGGACTTTGGCTTGGGAGGTGCTATAATGTTTTGCACATCAAGTGTGAGCTCTTTCACAAATGTAAACCCTGCAAGTTCCATAAACTTTTTACAACTTTCGCCGATAATTTGCGACGACCAAATCATACGTGATAATCTGTTTACCTTCATCTTCAAACTTATCCCAATCTTCATCCCAATCAGCTGCTCCTTGTTGAATACCAGTCTGCCAACCTGAACAATTTTATAGAGAATAAGGAGATACAATCATAAACATCATCTAATGAAAGTATCGAAAAAAGTAAAATAAATTTTAGAACACTGGTAGATAAATTGTATTGTACATAGCTATTGGAGGTGAAAAGGTGTTATTTAGAATTTAGATTCAAAGATAATGCTAAAGCCCTGAGAGGTAGTCACAGTTCTAGCACACTGCGTTATTATAATGTCATTCATATACATGATGTCTAGTGAACAAGGAAGACCATTAGGATACAGTATGCATGCATAATACAAATATTTGGAACGTGGTAGGATCAAGAGGGAAGTAACCAATCGGGGGGAAGCGGGGGGAAGCAAAAACTTTTTTTTTTTTTTTTTCGTTTTTTGAAAAAACTTTATTCACGAACATTATAGATGAGATGAAAATATGAACATTTAATAGAGACACTTTGTGACAAATGTTTTTATTTTAGCGGGAAAACGCTCGAAGAAGTAATATATAACAATTATCGTGTTTTTCGAGCGTATGTTGAGGTTTTAGCTATTGGGGTTTAGATATTAGGGTTTAGATATTAGGGTTTATAGGGTTTAGATATTAGGGTTTAGAAATTTAGGGTTTAGGGTTTAGATTTAGGATTTAGATTGAGTTTTTAACACGAACGGTTTAGAGTTTAGGGTTTAGGGTTTAGGGTTTGGTGTTTTGGGTTTATTCCACACCAAACCCTAAACCCTAAACTCTAAATCGGGCTAAATTTTACTTCACAAAACATGAAGAAAAAAAAACGTTCATATTCTTCACGAACAATATTATCTTGAATGTTATTTTTATCGATTTTCCCGCCTAAATAATAACATTCATCACGAAGTGTCTCTTCTAAATGTTCATATTTTCATGTGATCTTGATGCCGGAAAAAAAAAATTCCAAAAAAAAAAACGGAAAAAAAAAAAAAAAAATTTGCTTCCCCCCGCTTCCCGCTTCCCCCGATTGGTTACTTCCCCATTGATCCTGCCCCTATTTGGAACAGTAAAATTCATGTTTATGAACAAATGGTGTATATATAAGATATACTGCAGAGTATTGATATACTGCAGAGTATTGATTAATTACTATGTCAGAAAAATATTGGGCTGATATCAGATCAATTTAACTAATTGTTTTACTGCTTTAGAGTGGTTATCAACTAAACTAGACAACTCGTAAAAGTTTAAAATGGCCAAAAGATTCCCAGACAATGTTTGATGGTACTATGATATTCGCTCTTGAGAAGACGATACATGATATTACACATGTTGATGTCTTTAACGATATATATGTATGTGTAAGTTGTAAATGGGAATATGTGTAAAAGCCTGTGATAGCAAGAGTTGTATAGAGTTACACAGCTTTATCTCCTCGTATTACTAATAAATTCATTATATTTATATTTATATAGGTAAATGTGGGATTACCAAATGGCAGCTCAACCAGAGATATTGGCTTCCCACGCAATCCATACATTTTGCAGCGCTCATTTAATGTTTTTACTTGCTCCTCAAGATCTGCCTGAATGTGATCAGCACGGGCCTATTAAGGAAGCACGGGCATATAAGTGTCAATAAGAAAAACAAATAATAACGATAAAACAATTAATCAGAGTACAAGATACCTGAATTTCATCAGGTTTTCCATCCTGCTCTAACTTGACTATTGCTCGATAAAGCTCCATCTTTTTATCCTAATTACATTAAATCAAATATCACATCAGCTTCATATAACTATGGAGAAATGATAAGAATGAAGAAGAGAATTATTTGAGGATAAAATAAAATAAATCATTAAAGTAGCTTATGAATAAACCTGAATATAGCGAAAAGTGGCCTCTTCAATACTCAACTTAGAAGCTACATCTCCAGCTTGCTTGTATTTGTCTTCATATTTCTTGGACAGTGCTTCAACCTGAAACATTATTTGCACAGTAATCAATATTAAAACAGTTAGGCGCGTTCATTTAATCAAACATGAACATTGGCATACTTCTCTTTTATCAGCGGAAACCCTTTCTGTGATCTCGTTTAATCTAGAGTCACATCTGCTTTTGTACAACACCTGTAATTGAATAACAAAACATAATTATGGGTCACAATCTTATACAAACAATTTCAGATGTATATTACTTAAAACCAAACAAATGCAACCAAAGTTCATGTAGCAAGATCATTGTCCCTTTGGAACTAAACAATACATGAATGATATCTAGAAACCATATAACTTCATTTCATTCAAAAAGTCTCCAACAAACATATAATGAACTCCTTCGACCGGAAAGATTAATGCAATGTAAACAAAACATTAAAAAAAGTTCAGTGAAGGATATTGATTCAACAGTAGTGCCTGCCTGCCAGATCTTTTTGCCTTAAAGAAGAACTTCATTCAGCACATCAAACAACATAAAATCCACAGCCACAAAACACCATCCTAACAATTATAGATCCAGAAACTAGAACCATCTTTCATATCTAATGCTAATGCTAAATCAAGTTGGTATCATCTATTTATTATTGTTCAAATACACACATTACGGCTAGAAACTATATAAAGTGTAAAGAAAACTCACAATTTCCTGCATCTTGTTTCGGTAAAACTCAATCTTTTGCTTAGCTTCCAATATCTCTTTTTCAAGTTCCAAAACCTGTTTCGAAGAAGAGAAACCAGGTAGTCAAAAATATGAGCATTAAAATATACTCGCTCTGAAGATAACCGGGAGATTATAATGTGACACTTTTACAACGTAAGGATCTTTGCTAAGAGCTAGAATTTCAGGTTTTACCTTTTTATCTGCCTCTGTTGCCTCCTGAAACTTAGAGTTTAATGATTTTTGCTCCTCGTTGCTAAGTTGGTCCACTAGATGCTTCTCCAATACAGGAACTGTCTGCTTACGTTGTTTAGGCAGGTCATCAGCCTCGGGAAGTGGAACTGGAACTGGACGAGGTGGTCTTGATGCAGCAGGCGTAACCTGCCGTGGCCCTGTCATTCCATGTGCTTGTTGGACACCTACAAAAAAGTTTGAACGCATTCCATTATATTAACTGATACACAATAAAGAAAGAGTACACCACACCCATTCACTTATATAGTTACATGTGGGTCAATTCTTGTTTAACTTCAACTCCATAAGAGATCAAATGGTTAAGCAGGTCAAAAGTCACCCAAATGTATATAACCTCCTGAATCATCTCTTCGAACAAATTTGATTATTAATCTACAAATAATATCATTTGTATGAATATTGAACAGACGAAATGTACCTTGTTGAGGTCTCCATGATGGGGCACCGTATGCACCAGGTGCTTGACCAGATGGGGGCGGCAACGGTGTCCCTTCAAAGATGTTGGGTGGTAGCACTTTCGGAAGAGGGCGGCCTTCCCTGAACCGCTCCAAAAGATATAAAGAAATGCAGAATTCCTTTAAAGAAAGCATGCTGTCATTGTCCTGATCAGACAAGTCCCAGACTTGCTTTAATATCTCTGAAACAAATATAAACATAATTAAGTCTTTTAGAGGGTAAAGGAGTTATTTCATTTAACCATTCAAAAAATGTTAGAAACAACAACAACAACAACAACAAAAAAATTAAAAGGTAAGATTACTCACCAATAAGAAAAATGTCTTAGCTTCACCAAGCTAAATATATGACATGGACTATATCTAAACCATCACAAGATGGCCTAGTGGTTGGTGTCCTTATATTCTTACAAGAAGTCCCGGATTCAAAACTTAGAGGTGGGCAGTGCAAGGGTCGGAACCAATCACGGGATAACCCGTTTATGACTGTCTTCAGTAATACCAAAAATTCAGAGTTATAATCCAAAATGCCAAAAAACATTAAGGTCGGTGAGACTAAAACAAGTATCTTTTAAGTAAAAGCTGGGTATTCATATAGTGTCATTGCTTACTAAACTAAAGCATGGTAACACTATAAAGGAAGTGGGTATTAATCTCTTCGTGCCAGTAGCTCAGCCCCAATATTCAGGTTTATGTGATTAAGTAACAAAACCCAACTCTCTGGACTAAGGGTATGATAGAAAATAATAAATACGTAATCCTTTTGTTTTATAGAAATCTGATATTAAAGTTTATGTGCCCGGTAAAAAAAACTCAGTTTCTGGAAAAAAGGTGTGCTAGAAATTGCTATAAATATGTCTTTAAACTTTGTTCGTAAAACACAATATCTAGGTGTTTTTAAAAGCAGCTTTGTATAACAGTATAAGGCATACACTTATAGTGAACCTTGTTTCTAGTATTACTTGCATGGCCAGCCCATTGTAATAAGAAGCAAGAGGCTATATAGTTTTATTTGAGCCCGTTATGTAATATTGAGACTGGATTATTGATTTATTGAGATTCTAGGTTTTCACGTCATTTTTTCGATTTTGGACTTCAAAAGGGCTTTAACTTCAGTTTTAAAAAATGTTATGAAGCAGCAATTCATGGGTAATTTATGCATTATAAGCATTTTAATTATGTCAGACTCTTGCCTTAGCGCCTTGGCCTCGGGCCCTTAGGCCTTAGATAATCTATCGCCTTTTTAAACCAAGATAGCTATATGTTCTTGCCTAGAGGCTAGAGCAAGTAATGAAAAATTTCTTCATAGTTACTTGTTTATGTCATGTTTTCTACATGTGTTGGTGTTTTCTTGTAGTGCAAATTGGTCTAGATTCTAAAAAAATTCAATCGGAAATAACTATATTAACTATATATACAGTATTTGAAAGTTATTCAATCGGCAATTTGTATTAGCTGAATCATGTTATAGCACAAATGAAAGCTTCTTTGCTTCCATCCACTATTTCTACCATAAAAATTTAGCTTATTGAGTGACAATTCTTCTTTTGCTGGCAAGAATAAATAGACTTATAACTCTACTCTTTAACGGTTAAGTTTATCTTTGTGTTCCATTCACTAACTACTTTTGGGTGTCAAATATGGTCTCGGGTGGATGCAAATATATACGACTTGCATCAACTGTTGTAGTTGAAAATAGATTCAATCTTAAAGTCAATCAGGACAACTTATTATGGGCATTCTACTTTTTAGAAAAAAAGAAAACAATAGAATATCTCATTTCATCTAAGGTGGTGTGTGTTGAAGTTAGGCTCATAACTGCAAAACATACTAAAGAGAAAATGAAATTTAACCAACCTCTTGGCAACTTCCAACTCAAGAACAAATTTCTTGCCTGTTCACCAGTAACTTTTCCATCTCGATCTTTGTCAACTTCCATAAAAACCTTGGTATACTTTTGAATACTTGGCTGTGTCATCTTTGGCCACGCTTGTGATGATTGACCAGAAGAAACACTTTCAGCTCTCACAGGCAATGTAGAAGAATTATGTGACATAACTTGTTGACCATTTCTAAAAGTTGACTGCATTTGCTGGTTTTGAACGATAGTAGGTTGGTGAGAAACATTATTTTGAAACGGTTGACTTGACTTAATTGGTAATTGGGTTCCAACAGCTACAGAAAAAGGTTCGCTTGATGCAAAACCATTTCCTGCAACAGTGGTGCTAATATCTTTGGCTCCAGTCACAATAGGTTGCATATTAGACCCATTTGATTTGGGCGAAGTATTTTGAACTGGGTTAACAAGTCCCTGTGGTCTAGGCTGTGCAGGGACAGCTGATCCTAATGATGTAAGCCCAAATACATCCATTGGCATGGAAGGATTAATTCCATTAGTAGGAGGTTGAGAAGGTACACCAGGTGCAGAGCTAGTTGAACCCGGAAAACGAGAAGCTGACATCATGCCGCCACCTGGCATTACATGATTGGCTCCATGTTGCGATTGAAATGATGTGTTAGGATGTGGAGACTGAGATGGTCTCGCGACTTGGGGCCCACTTGTACCATTACCTTGAGATACTGGAGGGGAAATGACCCCGGTCTGTGTAGTAGGTGGGCCCCCATTTAAAGTTGACTGGGAAGCAGGCAAGGCCCCAAGATCAATCTGGGGAGGAGGAATTTGAGCTGAAGCAGGTCCATATAAAGCTGCCTTCACAAGATCTGGAGTAAGGTCTCGCTTTCTTTGTGCAACAGTTACAAGCTTCAAATAATTGTAAAACTCTGTTCGCCCAAGGTAGCCTGTTCCGTTCTGATCAGAAATTGTCCATATCTACAGAATGAGTAACAAATTGACATTAAGAACGGACCTTTAATGAATATAGAGATGAAACTGCTATAAAAAATGCAGTAGCATATACTATGCAACCTTATCTTCTTAATATAATTACAATCCTCAAAGTAAAAATGGCATAAATATATTTAGCCTGCAATTTTCGAGCATCGATGCAAATTGCAAATTGCAGGTTATATGAGACATAACAACATTGTGTAACAAAAATGCTCAGTAAACATCTTAGATAACTAATATGAGTGTCCAACCTCTAACACACTTGAGGTCAGGAGTTCGACTCCACTCCAGGGCAACAATTAATGCAATTCTATCCCTGCCATGTAAGGATCCACCCATGGCACCTTTCCCACATTGTGTTGGGGGGGTAAAGGGGAGGGGGGTTTTACTTGGCCGTGCCCTTGGATCGGTTCAAGGTTTCCTCCCGGGCAGCGATAGGGGGCGGGTTAATATCACTGCATCGACATAGTCGAAACGGGAGATGATCGCAACGGGTGGTTAAGTCCCCCTCGGGTGATCCCAAAATCGCTGTTCTAAAAAAAAAAGTGCATGTAGCAATGTATAGCAGTATAGAGATAAAATGAGGTTACAAAAACCAACTAAAAAGACTACGCAACACTCCCATAGGGTTATTCGCTTATGTGGATTTCCATTTTCCAAATTTTTTAGCTTGAGTGGAGAACTCTAATCCCATATCTCTTTATCCAAAAGAACTCTACTCTGATGTCTCAACATATCAGATTTTTAGTAACTTGTCAATTGTCTCTTTTTCTATTGCATTAACAAACAGTACTATTTTACTTATGTTTAGTGGTATGGAAATGTATATAGTTCACACTTTTTACTATTGTATGACTTCCTGTTTTATAAGTTCTATTGTATGTATTGAACTTTATAAAAATGTCTAATATTTGTATTAACTTTTTTAATGTGTGAATGAAAGTATCTATTGTGTGTACTCTAATATCAACATATGTGCACATTAGATACTAAGAGAGAGTTTAATACACACCCTAGAACTTCTAAAAACATGAATACATACAATATCAAGAAGTGTATACGGACTTGTTTGCAAGTTATTTGTACACGCTACTTCAATAAGCATGAAATTGACATTAAATTAAAACAAACAATAGAGATAATAAATGTGTAGGGATAACTTAGAGCACAAAAACAAGACATTATAAGTAGTAGCCAATATTAGAAAAAATTCTGGATATTCCAACCCCAAATTAATGACATATATACATATAAATATATATTCACATAACACAAACAAAGCATAAGCCTAGAATAAATTTTTATCTCAAGCTCCTAGTAATGTAAATTCTTGACAATTTCATGCAACTAAACATACTACAGCTTATGAGAAAGCACAATAGTATATTAGTATTAAGTATCAACTCAAGGCATGTGTAATTGTGTATGTCAGAAGTGAATATTGACTACCAAAACTTAAAACCGAAACCAGGTAATCAAATAACCAGTTGCTCGAAATTTTATTTAATCTCAAAGTTCAATTTTCTAATAGAACTCCTTCCTAGATTAAATCAAATAACTCACAATCATATGCACTTCCCTCACTCACTCAAAAATTATTGTCAACACTTAAAACCACTATAATCGGTATTGAAATAGACCATTCTAAATCTGGAATAAATAAGTTAAATAATCCACATCCAAACAGATTACAAGCATCCGAGAAATGAAACTACATCAGTATTCTAACCTACAAAAGGTCATTTACTAACCTCTATCTTACATTGCAATTAGAATTGCGAGTATATACATACACATATCTAATAACTGTATCACCACCAGAATTCTAGTAGCTCACAAACATCGAACAAAATGTAAACTACTAAAAGATTTATAGAACATATATATATATGGAGATATATACACGAAGATTATACACTTACTTACACCTATGATCATCATCGTGATGATGATAAAGTTACATCAAACTAGGGCAAAATTGAGAAATGAGTTAGTTAGTTAGAATCGGTAACCTGAGCAAGAACAGGTTTAGGTAAACCAGAGGCTTGAAAGAAGGAAACTGCTTCAGAACCACTAACACGTCCATCTTCATCTAAATCTGCTCTTTTGAAATACAACTCGAATTGATCCATTTCTTCTTCTTTCCTATTATAAATTATTTTAAAAGTTACGAATAATAATTACTTTACTGGTGAAAGTAAATTGAATTCGAAGTCATAAACGCATAATCGTAATAGGAAGATCTGTTTTTAACGAATCACGATCGATCTGAAAGAGGTTTTTAATTGATTGGTCAGTTTTTGGAAGTTCGATTTGATTAGAATTGAATTGAATAAAGAGAGTGAATCGAATTGAATTTAATTGGTGATTTGCAGCAATGGAATAGAAGTCGTCGTCGGATCCAGGCTGCTCCAGCGATCTCTAAATTAGGAACCGACAACAAACAAACAAACACATCTTCCAAATTCTTTACCGCAATAAAAAAATACGGATACGGAGTACGTAAAAAATACAGATTAGTACGATTATTAATTAATATTAACCATAACCTTTATTTCATAAATAAAGGTTTAAAAAGCTTTACGTAGATTATCAAATAATGATAATCTAAAATATCCTGTTTACACAAGACCATTACATAATGGTTTACAATACAAATATGTTACATCAAAATCAGTTTCTTGAATGCAGTTTTTACACAATATCATACAAACATGGACTCCAAATCTTGTCCTTATTTTAGTATGCAACAGCAGAAGCTCTTAGTATTCACCTGAGAATAAACATGCTTTAAACGTCAACAAAAAATGTTGGTGAGTTATAGGTTTAACCTATATATATCAAATCGTAACAATAGACCACAAGATTTCATATTTCAATACACATCCCATACATAGAGATAAAAAATCATTCATATGGTGAACACCTGGTAACCGACATTAACAAGGTGCATATATAAGAATATCCCCATCATTCCGGGACACCCTTCGGATATGATATAAATTTCGAAGTACTAAAGCATCCGGTACTTTGGATGGGGTTTGTTAAGCCCAATAGATCTATCTTTAGGATTCGCGTCAATTAGGGTGTCTGTTCCCTAATTCTTAGATTACCAGACTTAATAAAAAGGGGCATATTCAATTTCGATAATTCAACCATAGAATGTAGTTTCACGTACTTGTGTCTATTTTGTAAATCATTTATAAAACCTGCATGTATTCTCATCCCAAAAATATTAGATTTTAAAAGTGGGACTATAACTCACTTTCACAGATTTTTACTTCGTCGGGAAGTAAGACTTGGCCACTGGTTGATTCACGAACCTATAACAATATATACATATATATCAAAGTATGTTCAAAATATATTTACAACACTTTTAATATATTTTGATGTTTTAAGTTTATTAAGTCAGCTGTCATCGTTAGTAACCTACAACTAGTTGTCCACAGTTAGATGTACAGAAATAAATCGATAAATATTATCTTGAATCAATCCACGACCCAGTGTATACGTATCTCAGTATTGATCACAACTCAAACTATATATATTTTGGAATCAACCTCAACCCTGTATAGCTAACTCCAACATTCACATATAGAGTGTCTATGGTTGTTCCGAAATATATATAGATGTGTCGACATGATAGGTCGAAACATTGTATACGTGTCTATGGTATCTCAAGATTACATAATATACAATACAAGTTGATTAAGTTATGGTTGGAATAGATTTGTTACCAATTTTCACGTAGCTAAAATGAGAAAAATTATCCAATCTTGTTTTATCCATAACTTCTTCATTTTAAATCCGTTTTGAGTGAATCAAATTGCTATGGTTTCATATTGAACTCTATTTTATGAATCTAAACAGAAAAAGTATAGGTTTATAGTCGAAAAAATAAGTTACAAGTCGTTTTTGTAAAGGTAGTCATTTCAGTCGAAAGAACGACTTCTAGATGACCATTTTAGAAAACATACTTCCACTTTGAGTTTAACCATAATTTTTGGATATAGTTTCATGTTCATAATAAAAATAATTTTCTCAGAATAACAAATTTTAAATCAAAGTTTATCATAGTTTTTAATTAACTAACCCAAAACAGCCCGCGGTGTTACTACGACGGCGTAAATCCGGTTTTACGGTGTTTTTCGTATTTCCAGGTTTTAAATCATTAAGTTAGCATATCATATAGATATAGAACATGTGTTTAGTTGATTTTAAAAGTCAAGTTAAAAGGATTAACTTTTGTTTGCGAACAAGTTTAGAATTAACTAAACTATGTTCTAGTGATTACAAGTTTAAACCTTCGAATAAGATAGCTTTATATGTATGAATCGAATGATGTTATGAACATCATTACTACCTTAAGTTCCTTGGATAAACCTACTGGAAAATAGAAAAAATGGATCTAGCTTCAACGGATCCTTGGATGGCTCAAAGTTCTTGAAGCAGAATCATGACACGAAAACAAGTTCAAGTAAGATCATCACTTGAAATAAGATTGTTATAGTTATAGAAATTGAACCAAAGTTTGAATATGATTATTACCTTGTATTAGAATGATAACCTACTGTAAGAAACAAAGATTTCTTGAGGTTGGATGATCACCTTACAAGATTGAAAGTGAGCTAGCAAACTTGAAAGTATTCTTGATTTTATGAAACTAGAACTTTTGGAATTTATGAAGAACACTTAGAACTTGAAGATAGAACTTGAGAGAGATCAATTAGATGAAGAAAATTGAAGAATGAAAGTGTTTGTAGGTGTTTTTGGTCGTTGGTGTATGGATTAGATATAAAGGATATGTAATTTTGTTTTCATGTAAATAAGTCATGAATGATTACTCATATTTTTGTAATTTTATGAGATATTTCATGCTAGTTGCCAAATGATGGTTCCCACATGTGTTAGGTGACTCACATGGGCTGCTAAGAGCTGATCATTGGAATGTATATACCAATAGTACATACATCTAAAAGCTGTGTATTGTACGAGTACGAATACGGGTGCATACGAGTAGAATTGTTGATGAAACTGAACGAGGATGTAATTGTAAGCATTTTTGTTAAGTAGAAGTATTTTGATAAGTGTATTGAAGTCTTTCAAAAGTGTATAAATACATATTAAAACACTACATGTATATACATTTTAACTGAGTCGTTAAGTCATCGTTAGTCGTTACATGTAAATGTTGTTTTGAAACCTTTAGGTTAACGATCTTGTTAAATGTTGTTAACCCAATGTTTATAATATCAAAAGAGATTTTAAATTATTATATTATCATGATATTATGATGTACGAATATCTCTTAATATGATATATATACATTAAATGTCGTTACAACGATAATCGTTACATATATGTCTCGTTTCAAAATCATTAAGTTAGTAGTCTTGTTTTTACATATGTAGTTCATTGTTAATATACTTAATGATATGTTTAATTATCATAATATAATGTTAACTATATATATAACCATATATATGTCATCATATAGTTTTTACAAGTTTTAACGTTCGTGAATCACCGGTCAACTTGGGTGGTCAATTGTCTATATGAAACCTATTTCAATTAATCAAGTCTTAACAAGTTTGATTGCTTAACATGTTAGAAACATTTAATCATGTAAATATCACTCTCAATTAATATATATAAACATGTAAAAGTTCGGGTCACTACAGTACCTACCCGTTAAATAAATTTCGTCCCGAAATTTTAAGCTGTTGAAGGTGTTGACGAATCTTCTGGAAATAGATGCGGGTATTTCTTCTTCATCTGATCTTCACGCTCCCAGGTGAACTCGGGTCCTCTATGAGCATTCCATCGAACCTTAAGAATTGGTATCTTGTTTTGCTTAAGTCTTTTAACCTCACGATCCATTATTTCGACGGGTTCTTCGATGAATTGAAGTTTTTCGTTGATTTGGATTTCATCTAACGGAATAGTGAGATCTTCTTTAGCAAAACATTTCTTCAAATTCGAGACGTGGAAAGTGTTATGTACAGCCGCGAGTTGTTGAGGTAACTCAAGTCGGTAAGCTACTGGTCCGACACGATCAATAATCTTGAATGGTCCAATATACCTTGGATTTAATTTCCCTCGTTTACCAAATCGGACAACGCCTTTCCAAGGTGCAACTTTAAGCATGACCATCTCTCCAATTTCAAATTCTATATCTCTTCTTTTAATGTCAGCGTAGCTCTTTTGTCGACTTTGGGCGGTTTTTAACCGTTGTTGAATTTGGATGATCTTCTCGGTAGTTTCTTGTATAATCTCCGGACCCGTAATCTGTCTATCCCCCACTTCACTCCAACAAATCGGAGACCTGCACTTTCTACCATAAAGTGCTTCAAACGGCGCCATCTCAATGCTTGAATGGTAGCTGTTGTTGTAGGAAAATTCTGCTAACGGTAGATGTCGATCCCAACTGTTTCCGAAATCAATAACACATGCTCGTAGCATGTCTTCAAGCATTTGTATCGTCCTTTCGCTCTGCCCATCAGTTTGTGGATGATAGGCAGTACTCATGTCTAGACGAGTTCCTAATGCTTGCTGTAATGTCTGCCAGAATCTTGAAATAAATCTGCCATCCCTATCAGAGATAATAGAGATTGGTATTCCATGTCTGGAGATGACTTCCTTCAAATACAGTCATGCTAACTTCTCCATCTTGTCATCTTCTCTTATTGGCAGGAAGTGTGCTGATTTGGTGAGACGATCAACTATTACCCAAATAGTATCAAAATCACTTGCAGTCCTTGGCAATTTAGTGATGAAATCCATGGTAATGTTTTCCCATTTCCATTCCGGGATTTCGGGTTGTTGAAGTAGACCTGATGGTTTCTGATGCTCAGCTTTGACCTTAGAACACGTCAAACATTCTCCTACGTATTTAGCAACATCGGCTTTCATACCCAGCCACCAAAAATGTTTCTTGAGATCCTTGTACATCTTCCCCGTTCCAGGATGTATTGAGTATCTGGTTTTATGAGCTTCTCTAAGTACCATTTCTCTCATATCTCCAAATTTTGGTACCCAAATCCTTTCAGCCCTATACCGGGTTCCGTCTTCCCGAATATTAAGATGCTTCTCCGATCCTTTGGGTATTTCATCCTTTAAATTTCCCTCTTTTAAAACTCCTTGTTGCGCCTCCTTTATTTGAGTAGTAAGGTTAGTGTGAATCATTATATTCATAGATTTTACTCGAATGGGTTCTCTATCCTTTCTGCTCAAGGCGTCGGCTACCACATTTGCCTTCCCCAGGTGGTAACGAATCTCAAAGTCGTAATCATTCAACAATTCAATCCACCTACGCTGCCTCATATTCAGTTGTTTCTGATTAAATATGTGTTGAAGACTTTTGTGGTCGGTATATATAATACTTTTGACCCCATATAAGTAGTGCCTCCAAGTCTTTAATGCAAAAACAACCGCGCCTAATTCCAAATCATGCGTCGTATAATTTTGCTCGTGAATCTTCAATTGTCTAGACGCATAAGCAATCACCTTCGTTCGTTGCATTAATACACAACCGAGACCTTGCTTTGATGCGTCACAATAAATCACAAAATCATCATTCCCTTCAGGCAATGACAATATAGGTGCCGTAGTTAGCTTTTTCTTTAATAACTAAAACGCTTTCTCTTGTTCATCATTCCATTCAAATTTCTTCCCTTTATGCGTTAATGCAGTCAAGGGTTTTGCTATTCTGGAAAAGTCTTGGATGAATCTTCTGTAGTAACCAGCCAATCCTAAAAATTGACGTATATGCTTCGGAGTTTTTGGGGTTTTCCACTTTTCAACAGTTTCTATCTTTGCCGGATCCACCTTAATACCTTCTTTGTTCACTATGTGACCGAGGAATTGAACTTCTTCCAACCAAAATGCACACTTTGAAAACTTAGCGTACAATTATTCCTTCCTCAATACTTCTAACACCTTTCTCAAATGTTCACCGTGTTATTGGTCATTCTTTGAGTAAATAAGTATGTCATCAATGAAAACAATGACAAACTTGTCAAGGTATGGTCCACACACTCGGTTCATAAGGTCCATGAACACAGCTGGTGCATTAGTTAAACCAAACGGCATAACCATAAACTCGTAATGACCGTAACGTGTTCTGAAAGCAGTCTTTGGAATATCATCTTCTTTCACCCGCATTTGATGATACCCGGAACGTAAGTCAATCTTTGAATAAACAGACGAGCCTTGTAGTTGATCAAATAAGTCATCGATTCTCGGTAGTGGGTAGCGGTTCTTGATGGTAAGTTTGTTCAACTCTCGGTAGTCGATACACAACCTGAATGTACCATCTTTCTTCTTGACAAACAAAACAGGAGCTCCCCACGGTGATGTGCTTGGTCGAATGAAACTACACTCTAAAAGTTCTTGTAATTGGCTTTGCAGTTCTTTCATCTCACTGGGTGTGAGTCTGTAAGGAGCACGAGCTATTGGTGCAGCTCCTGGTACAAGATCTATTTGAAATTCAACGGATCGATGTGGGGGTAATCCCGGTAATTCTTTCGGAAATACATCGGGAAATTCTTTTGCAATGGGAACATCATTGATGCTCTTTTCTTCAGTTTGTACTTTCTCGACGTGTGCTAGAACAGCATAGCAACCTTTTCTTATTAGTTTTTGTGCCTTCAAATTACTAATAAGATGTAGCTTCGTGTTGCCCTTTTCTCCGTACACCATTAAGGGTTTTCCTTTTTCTCGTATAATGCGAATTGCATTTTTGTAACAAACGATCTCTGCTTTCACTTCTTTCAACCAGTCCATACCGATTATCACATCAAAACTCCCTAACTCTACTGGTATCAAATCAATCTTAAATGTTTCGTTAACCAGTTTAATTTCTCGATTCCGACATATATTATCTGCTGAAATTAATTTACCATTTGCTAATTCGAGTAAAAATTTACTATCCAAAGGCGTCAATGGACAACTTAATTTAGCACAAAAATCTCTACTCATATAGCTTCTATCCGCACCCGAATCAAATAAAACGTAAGCAGATTTATTGTCAATAAGAAACGTACCTGTAACAAGCTCCGGGTCTTCCTGTGCCTCTGCCGCATTAATATTGAAAACTCTTCCGCGGCCTTGTCCATTCGTGTTCTCCTGGTTCGGGCAATTTCTAATAATGTGGCCCGGTTTTCCACATTTATAACAAACTACATTGGAATAACTTGCTCCGACACTACTTGCTCCGCCATTACTCGTTCCGACACCATTTGTTCCTTTCGTTCTATTAACCCCTGGTCCGTAGACCTCACACTTTACCGCGCTATGACCATTTCTTTTACACTTGTTGCAAAATTTGGTGCAGAACCCCGAGTGATACTTTTCACACCTTTGGCATAGCTGCTTCTGATTGTTGTTGTTGTTGCGGTTATTATTGTTGTTGGGATGATTGTTGTAGTTGCTGTTGTTGTTGTTGTTGTTGTTGTTGTTGTTGTTGTTGTTGTTGTTGTTGGGACGTTTGTTGTAGTTGCGATTGATGTTGCGATTGTTGGGATAATTGTTGCGATTATTATTGTAATTGCTGTTGTTGTTGTATTGGTGATTCTTATCACCGTTTTCCTCCCACTTTCTTTTGACTTGCTTCACATTGGCCTCTTCAGCCGTCTGTTCTTTAATTCTTTCTTCAATCTGGTTCACTAGTTTGTGAGCCATTCTACATGCCTGTTGTATGGAGGCGGGCTCGTGTGAACTTATATCTTCTTGGATTCTTTCCGGTAATCCTTTCACAAACGCGTCGATCTTTTCTTCCTCATCTTCGAATGCTCCCAGACACAATAGGCACAATTCTGTGAATCGTCTTTCGTACGTGGTAATATCAAATCCTTGGGTTCGTAACCCTCTAAGTTCTGTCTTGAGCTTATTGACCTCGGTTCTGGGACGGTACTTCTCGCTCATCAAGTGCTTGAATGCTGACCACGGTAGTGCGTACGCATCGTCTTGTCCCACTTGCTCTAGATAGGTATTCCACCATGTTAACGCAGAACCTGTGAAGGTATGCGTAGCGTACTTCACTTTGTCCTCTTCAGTACACTTACTTATGGCAAACACCGATTCGACCTTTTCGGTCCACCGTTTCAATCCGATCGGTCCTTCGGTTCCATCAAATTCCAAAGGTTTGCAGGCAGTGAATTCTTTGTAGGTGCATCCTACACGATTTCCTGTACTGCTAGATCCAAGGTTATTGTTGGTATGTAGCGCAGCCTGTACTGCAGCTATGTTTGAAGCTAGAAAAGTACGGAATTCCTCTTCATTCATATTCACGGTGTGTCGAGTAGTCGGTGCCATTTCCTTCAAAATAGTCAAATGGAACAAGTTAATCATACAGAATATTAAGAGTAGTTAATAGTATTTCGTAGCATAATATGAACTCATTTATAAAAGCTTTTTCTTCATATTAGCGTTTTATAAGTTTAAATTCGGGTAGTACCTACCCGTTAAGTTCATACTTAGTAGCTAATATACAATTCAACTACTACAATTCTATATGAAAAACTGATTATAATAATATTTCGCGTTCAAACTTTTACACAATATTTTACAAACTTACAATACCGCTTATTTTACATATAGCATGAAATATAGCACACAATAAATTTGATACAAGATGGTTGTGAAGATAATTCTAGCTAGTACACAAGTCGTTCAGCAAAGGCAATAAAGACACGTAATTCATACGTCCAGAAACAAGTCATGCATTCTGGTTTTACTAGGATTACTTCCCATCCTTGGTCTTGTGGAACATAACCGTTATGGCCGTTGATAAGACAGCGTGTTGTAACGTCGTCAAAGGGACGAGGGTTACGTAATGTCCAACAGTCCCGTAACAATCTAAAAACCTCATTTCTTACCCCAATTACCGACTCCGTCACTTGTGGAAACGTTTTGTTTAATAGTTGTAGCCCGATGTTCTTGTTCTCACTTTGGTGAGAAGCGAACATTACTAATCCGTAAGCATAACATGCTTCTTTATGTTGCATGTTAGCCGCTTTTTCTAAATCACGAAGTCCAATATTCGGATATATTGAGTCAAAATAATTTCTTAACCCATTGCGTAAAATAGCATTTGGGTTCCCCCGCAATATATGCGTCAAAGTAAACACATCGTAACTTATGGATTTCCCAATGTGATATCCCCCATCTTTCGAACGAAAGCCTTTTATAAACCAAGGCATTCTTGGAACGTTCTTCGAATGTCTTACAAACTGATCTCGCCTTAAATAGTTGTGCCGAAGAATTCTGACCGACTCTAGACAAGATTTCATCAATCATGTGTCACGACCCTACTTTTTCCGTTATCTTTTTCCGTTAATTATTTAACGACCGTTAACTGTTAGTGTGCCACGTCATTTCCATGACCTATATTATTATTTTTGTAATAATATATATATAATAATTATTATGTGTTATGTGGATATATGTATTCATATTTTAAATTATACGTTCCTACGTTCCGCGGATTTCCATCCGGCGAATCTTTTCGGTTTTTAAACCAACGGTCGAGCTTTCGGGATTTTTAAATCCTAAATATTTTAAATATGATATTTTAAGGTCATATTATTATTAGGTGTATTTATATTTATTTTTCGTCGCGCGTTTGTTATCTTTCCGGATTTTTAATCGCGTAAGCGTGTTTTCGCGTTTCGGGCTTCGTACGGGATCTCGGGCCACAAGGATTTCACCATTTAGCAAAATTGGGCCATGGGGCCCACCCCCATGACCCCCATTCGGCCGAAGTTCACCAAGGGAGGGAGTATACTCCCTTGATTTTTCTTTTTCCACTTCATTTTACAAAAACACAAAACCTAATTCTATTTTGAGCTCTCCTCTCTCCCTCTCCCCTCTAGGCCGTCGCCACCACCACCATACATCACCATCTTCACCACTTTTTATTGCTTGGATCATCAATTGGCTTGCATAATCGGATTCCTCTCGTCTTTCTCTACACATCTATATTCTTTGATTCTCGATTAGGGTATAAACCCTAACCCTAGAACTTTTCATATTTATTTATATTTCTGTATTTTGAGTTTATATTATTAGTATGATGTATATTAGTTGTTGTAATGTTGTTTGGATGCGTAGAATTACTCGTTTGCGTATGATTTCGGTTTGTAAATTTTGGACAGCAGTTTGATTCGTATATTCTGACTATATAACTGATATGAATGTTAAAATAAAGTACATAAATGAGTTCCTCTCGTCAAGACATTAATTTTAGACTCCGGATTCATGTCGTTTCGATTCCCGGAGCCCTAGATATGCTTAATTTGGTTTTTGTTAAAGATTGAAAGGTGTTCTTGGCATGAACAAGGTTGGGTCCGACTTTGTGACCATCCTTGGTGTCTTTAGGGTGTGTCATTTGGTTAGGACTGATGGTGAGACGAATTTTTATGTTCGGGTCACCTAAATCCGAGCCACGGTTCACCCGTTGTGCCCGAATTACCGTTTTGAGTAAATTGATTTCCCAAATGTTGTCATGGCTGATATCCACGACCTAGGGACTGTTCTTGGAGTGTTTTTGAGTTCATAATTGTGTCGGGTGGTTTGAGTAGGTGAAGTTGCATATGTGGCTTGCCCGAAACCGACACCCGGGGCTCAAGATACGACCCGACGAACTTTTAAACTTAAAACTAATGGTTAATGATTAAACTTATGATAAAATTTATGGAATTCATTATTAATTAATTTCTTATGATAAAAGAAGTAATTATTATTATTTAAAACATATGATATAAATATTTATTATATCATTTAATTATTAATTATAATTTAATTAACATTTTAATTAAACTTATGATTAGTAATACTTTTATTATTAAAGGAAAATACTTATGATAAGTATTAAATTTGTTTTTGAGAAATTATTAAAAGACTTATAATAAATATTAAATAATTATTTAATTATTATAAGACTTAATTATTATTTAATTATGACTTAATTATTATTTAATTATGACTTAATTATTAAATACTTATGATTTAATAATTTTAATTAGAAACTTATGATATGATTAATAATTCATTATTAATTAATAATACCTATGATATGATTTAAAATTCATTATAAATTAATAATATTTATATTATGATTGATATTTAATTAATTAATTAAATACTTATGTTATACTAATTATAACATTTCAACTTATATTAACTTTAATAATTCATTTTTATTTAATTAAACTTATGTTAAGACTTTATTATACACATTTGACTTTAAATAACATTATAACCTATGTTATTATTATAACTTACACTTTTAAAATTAATATTGATTATGTTTGACCAAGGTTGACTTTTAAGTTGACTTTCGGTTGACTTTGACTTCCAGTTGACTTCAGTTGACTTTCTAAATAAGGAAACTTTCCTAACTTCAAAACTTTCTAAAAATAGAACTTTCTAAATTTGGAAACTTTCCAAAAATAGAAACTTTCCAAAAATAGAAACTTTCCAAAAATAGAAACTTTCTAAAAATAGAAACTTTCCAAAAATGGAAACCTGCTAAAAATAGAAACTTTCTAAAAATAGAAAGTGTGTGTCCTTATGCTGTTCCAATCAAACCGATGCTTGCTGAGTAATGTTCTATGCCTACTTGCAACATGTACAATAGCTATCATACTAAGACTTGGCCTAAGTTAGTTATTTATTTCGACCTGCTTTATTTATAGGTCGGCGTTGTGATCTTTCTTGATCACATTACTTTACTTGCTGTTCGCTTGTTTGTGAGATTTCTTCAGTTGCTATTTAAGGTGAGTTATAGTCCCGTTTTTACATACTTTTCAAAGTATATTTTTGGGATGTGATTACATGCAGATTTTTATTTACGTTTAGACACAAGTAACAGTTAAATTTAATTATTCATTGTGAGTTGGACAAAAATATTCCCTAGTCTGGTAACTGTAATCATTGGTTTCTACCGGTGAACGCGAATCCTACGGATAGATCTATCGGGTTTGACAACCCCATTTCGAGCTAGTCGCGCTAGCAATTTATAATCGGAATGTTTAGTACTTCGTAATTTGTTGTAGATACACTGTCCAAGTGTATATTTTTATTGTGTTTGGCAAGGGTAAATAAAGGGTTAAGTGGTTACCAGGTGGCTCATTGATAATGGAATAATGTTTAATGTTTTCTAACATTTTTAAATCTTGTGGTCTAAAGTTTACTTATTTATTTAAACCTATAATTCACTCAACCTTTGTGTTGACAGTTTACTTGCATGTTTTCACAGGTACTTGAGTTATTTGATGCTTCCGCTGTCGTTAGAAGAGTCTGCATGCATTTGGGCAGATTTTATGAAACTATTTATGAAACTTAAGTTTGCATTCTATTTTGGATAATTTAAATTGTGGGTTGTTGGCAATGTTTTGTGTCAACTTTTGGTTTAATATTATGGTTGGTTGGTTTTCAAACTACTTAATTTGGTTTGTTTCCTTTTTGGGTAACATTTTGAAATAAAAGAATGCAACTTTGTTTATTTAATTCATTTAAGTCCGATCAAGCTATGGGACCAACTGACGGATCCGTTAAGTGTTTTGACGGGGTCGTCACATGTGGTATCAGAGCCAGGTTGTAGGGAACTAGGCGGTCTTAATGTGGTCAACCCGTGGTTATTAGGGTGCATTAGAGTCTAGTCTACAGCCCGACCTTTTTGCTATAGCATTATTATGCATTTCATTTCGTATAAGTTATATTATTAGCTTTCATATCTTTTGGTATATGGTTTGCGGTTTTGCTGTTTGCAGATGTCGACCTCGAGCGATAACTCTGTTGCTGCTCCTGCTCCTCCGTCTCCTGCTAGACGTCGTGCTAATCAACCGGAGATCGATGATCCTGTTCATTACTATTTTTCTACCATTACTCATATGAACCGGGCTTATAATGAGGTGACACGTATTAACGCCCTTAGTGATTGTTTGCGCACCTTGCCACATAATGAAGTTATGGACGAGATCCGTGCCGACATGGGTAACTTTATCACTTTCAAGCATAGGGTTGAGGATGCGAACCGCAAGCGTGATCGAGAAGTTAATGCTAAGTTCGAGGCTCTCGAGAGCACTGTTCGTGTGTTGAAGGAAGAGTTGGATGATGTGAAAGGGAAGTTGCGTAAGTATGAGGATCCTGCTGAGACTCATGCTGGACCAGCTTATCACACCCGCTCTAAGCGAATGTGATGTGATTATTCATATTGATTATCTATTTCATCAGACTTAATGTCCTATTTATACATACATTTTGGGTTATGTACGGCGTTTTGCCGAGGATTTTATTAAGATCTTGTTATGGGATATTTTTCATTATGTATGGATGGTTATTTTTATGACATCTATTATCATTATCATGTTTTATTTCTGATGTTGTGGCTCTTGGCATGTTATATTATGCGTAATATATGTTCATGTATGTAGGTGCTATGTATGTTATATGATGTTATCATAAAATATGTATGCATGTGATGGTTATTTCTATAACAATCATAACTGTCATGTTATTACTCATAGTGTTAGTTGACTAATATCTTAATGGTTAGTCTTTTCGTGTTTTGATCTATTCCTTTATGACACTAGTATTATTTTTGGTACTAACGGATGTGTTATTCTATTTTGAAGATCATGCCTCCAAGAGAGTCCACTGAAGCGCGTATGCAACGCCTGATCAATGAAGGAATTGCTGCTGCTATGGCAGCAAATGCTAATGTTAACGCCAATGTGAACAACAACGTGGGATGCTCCCACAAAACTTTTATGGCTGGTCGACCCCAAGAATTCAGTGGTACGGAAGGACCAATAGGGCTTACTCGTTGGTTCGAGAAAATCGAATCTATTTTCAGGGTCAGTCGGGTCCGTGAAGAGGACAAGGTTAGTTTCGCTAGTTGCACTCTCAAGGATAGTGCCTTGACATGGTGGAACAATCTGGTTAGTAGTTTGGGAAGCGATGTAGCTTATGGTTTGGCCTGGAATGATTTTAAGGAAAGATTGATCACCCGCTATAGACCTCGGGGTGAGCTTAAGAAGCTAGAGGTTGAGCTCAAGAATTTGAAAATGCATGGCACCGAGTTAGATGCCTATGAACGAAGGTTTTTCGAGTTAACTTTGCTGTGTCCTAGGGTTTATGCGGATGAGGACCGCAAAATTGAGGCTTACATTGATGGTTTGTCCGAGAAGATTGAACACGGGGTTGAGTCCAGTGAACCCCAGACTATTGAGGCAGCTATGTCTATGGCCCACAAACTTAATGACAAGGTGTTGAGAAGAAGCAAGACTACAGTTGTCGAAAGTAGTGAGGAGGTTGTCAAGAAGGCTGATAATGGGAAACGAAAGTGGGATAACAACCGCAATCAAAACCAAAATCAGCAGAAGAAACAGGATACCTCAGGTGCTAACAACAGGAATCAGCGTGTGTGTCCTCGTTGCTATAAAGTTCATGATGGTTACTGCACAGTTACTTGTAAGAGGTGCTCTAAGCAAGGGCACATTGCTAAAGATTGTACAGTGCTTTTGCCGGGGTCTGCTACTCCCGCGACTGGTGGTAATAATAATAATGTTGGTAATAGAGGTGGTAACGGTAACGGTAATGGGAAATCGAATAATGGAGGTAATCCGAGGGTTTGTTATGAGTGTGGGAAGCCGGGGCATTTCCGAGATGCTTGTCCCAACAAGAAGACTGCAGAGACTGCACGCGGCCGAGCGTTCAACAATAATGCTAAGGATGCGGAGGAAGATCCTAAGCTTGTTACTGGTACGTTCTCAGTCAACGATTTATCAGTTTATGTGTTATTTGATTCAGGGGCTGATTTAAGTTTCGTGTCGAGTAAATTAAGTCCGAGAATCAAAACGCCGTTAGCTCTCTTAGACAATACTTATGTTATTGAAGTAGCTAATGGTAAGGAACTTACTGCTAAGACTGTACATCGTAAGTGTAACATTAATCTGGGTGGTAGGGATTTCGAGATAGATTTGATACCGATTGAACTTGGTAGTTTTGATATTGTTATTGGTATGGATTGGTTGTCCGCGAACCGTGCCGAGATCGTCTGTTATGATAAGGCTGTTCGTATTACTGATGCGATTGGAGAGCCACTGATGGTCTTTGGAGATAAGAAATGCACACAGTTAAACCTTATTAGCTGTATGAAAGTTCGTAAACATCTCCGCAAGGGCTGTCATGCTATCCTTGCTCATGTTGTTGATCCTAGTAAGGAAGTAAAGAACGTTGATGACGTTCATATAGTTAGGGATTTTCCCGAGGTGTTTCCCGATGACTTACCTGGCCTTCCGCCGCAATGCGCGGTAGAATTCCAAATTGATCTTGTTCCTGGCGCTGCTCCTGTAGCACGTGCTCCTTATCGTCTTGCGCCTTCTGAACTTCAAGAATTGTCAAGTCAACTCCGTGAGTTGATAGACAAAGGTTTTATTCGTCCTAGTTCGTCCCCTTGGGGAGCTCCTGTTCTGTTTGTTAAGAAGAAGGATGGTTCTTTTCGTTTATGCATTGATTATCGTGAACTGAATAAGCTCACTGTTAAAAATCGTTATCCTCTTCCGAGAATTGATGATCTGTTCGATCAGCTTCAGGGTTCTTCTGTTTATTCAAAAATTGATCTTCGTTCTGGCTATCATCAGTTGCGTGTTAAAGAATCTGATGTTTCAAAAACTGCTTTTCGCACCCGTTACGGTCACTTTGAATTTCTTGTTATGCCGTTCGGATTGACAAATGCACCTGCTGTGTTCATGGACCTCATGAATCGTGTGTGTAGACCCTATCTGGACAAGTTCGTTATTGTTTTCATCGACGACATTCTTATCTATTCTAAGAGTGATGAAGAGCACGAAGAACACTTGAGGTTAGTACTTGATTTGTTAAAGAAAGAAGAGTTGTACGCTAAGTTCTCTAAGTGTGCTTTTTGGTTAAGAGAAGTTCAGTTCCTTGGTCACATTGTTAGCAAACAAGGAATACAAGTTGATCCTGCTAAAATTGAGGCGATTGAAAAGTGGGAAACCCCGAAAACTCCTACTCAAATTCGTCAGTTCTTAGGATTGGCAGGTTACTATCGAAGGTTCATCCAGGATTTCTCTCGTATAGCGAAACCTCTGACTGCTTTAACGCATAAAGGGAAAAAGTATGAGTGGAAGGATGAACAGGAGAATGCTTTTCAGATTTTGAAGAAGAAACTGACTACCGCTCCGATATTGTCTCTACCGGAGGGTAATGATGATTTTGTTGTTTATTGTGACGCATCACGACAAGGCTATGGTTGCGTTTTGATGCAACGAAAGAAGGTTATTGCGTACGCATCACGTCAGTTGAAGATTCACGAGCAGAACTATACAACTCATGATTTAGAGTTGGGGGCCGTTGTTTTTGCACTTAAGATTTGGAGACATTATTTGTATGGGGTCAAGAGTACTGTGTACACAGATCACAAAAGTCTTCAACATATCCTCGATCAGAAACAGTTGAACATGAGACAACGAAGATGGATTGAGACGTTGAATGATTACGATTGTGACCTTTTGTATCACCCGGGTAAGGCCAATGTTGTGGCTGATGCATTGAGTCGTAAAGAAAGGACTGAACCTCGCAGGGTTAGGGCCTTGAATATGACAGTTAGATCAAACCTCGCAAGGCAGATACTTGAGGCACAACAAGAAGCCTTAAAGGAAGAGAATTTTGTGAAAGAGAACGTAAGAGGTATGGCTAAGAAATTTGAGATTCGAGCAGATGGTACTAGGTACTTTGTAGGGCGTCTTTGGGTTCCGAAGTTTGGTGAACTGCGACAACTTGTTTTGGATGAGGCTCATAAGTCTAGGTACTCTATTCATCCTGGTTCAGGGAAGATGTACCATGATCTTAAGGAGCTGTATTGGTGGCCAAATTTGAAAGGTGATGTGGCTACGTATGTGGCTAAGTGTTTGACCTGTTCTAAGGTCAAAGCTGAACATCAAAAACCGTCCGGATTGTTGGTACAACCAGAAATTCCCGAGTGGAAGTGGGAAGGTATCACTATGGATTTTATCACTAAGTTACCAAGAGTTTCGGGTGGCTACGATGCGATTTGGGTGATTGTAGATCGACTCACTAAGTCGGCTCACTTTTTGCCGATTAGGGAAACCGATTCCATGGAGAAACTCACCCGTTTGTATTTGAAAGAGATTGTTTCGAGGCATGGTGTTCCCGTTTCTATAATTTCCGACAGAGATAGTCGATTTGTATCGAGATTTTGGCAATCGTTGCAAGAAGCCTTGGGCACTAGATTGGATATGAGCACCGCTTATCATCCTCAAACGGATGGTCAAAGTGAGAGGACCATTCAGACATTAGAAGATATGTTGCGAGCTTGTGTGATTGATTTTGGAAATGGGTGGGATAGGTATTTGCCGTTAGCTGAGTTTTCTTATAACAACAGCTACCACGCAAGTATTAAAGCCGCACCGTTTGAAGCTTTGTACGGTAGGAAATGTAGATCTCCTATTTGTTGGAATGAGGTTGGGGATGCTCAACTTACAGGTCCAGAGATTATTCACGAGACTACTGAGAAGATTGTTCAAATTAAAGAAAGGTTGAGAACTGCTAGAAGTCGGCAAAAGAGTTATGCCGACAAAGGAAGGAAAGATGTTGAATTTCAAGTTGGTGATCGTGTTATGTTAAAAGTTTCGCCTTGGAAGGGTGTTATTCGTTTTGGTAAAAGAGGGAAGTTAAGTCCTCGTTTTGTGGGACCGTTTAAGATCATTGAAAGAGTTGGACCGGTGGCTTATCGTTTGAAGTTGCCACAAGAACTCAGTGCTGTTCACGATGTTTTCCATATTTCGAACTTAAAGAAGTGTTTGGCTGAATTTGATCAGACTATTCCTTTGGAGGAACTTCAAGTTGACAAGCAATTGCATTTTATTGAGGAGCCAGTTGAGATCATGGACCGAGAGGTTAAGACTCTTAAACAGAGCAGAATTCCTATTGTTCAGGTCCGATGGAACGCTAGACGCGGTCCCGAGTTCACTTGGGAGCGTGAAGACCAAATGAAGCAGAAGTATCCGCATTTGTTCTCAGATGCCGAGTCAACCCCTGCGCCTGCTTAAATTTCGGGACGAAATTTCCGTAACGGGGAGGTACTGTCACGACCCTACTTTTTCCGTTATCTTTTTCCGTTAATTATTTAACGACCATTAACTGTTAGTGTGCCACGTCATTTCCATGACCTATATTATTATTTTTGTAATAATATATATATAATAATTATTATGTGTTATGTGGATATATGTATTCATATTTTAAATTATACGTTCCTACGTTCCGCGGATTTCCATCCGGCGAATCTTTTCGGTTTTTAAACCAACGGTCGAGCTTTCGGGATTTTTAAATCCTAAATATTTTAAATATGATATTTTAAGGTCATATTATTATTAGGTGTATTTATATTTATTTTTCGTCGCGCGTTTGTTATCTTTCCGGATTTTTAATCGCGTAAGCGTGTTTTCGCGTTTCGGGCTTCGTACGGGATCTCGGGCCACAAGGATTTCACCATTTAGCAAAATTGGGCCATGGGGCCCACCCCCATGACCCCCATTCGGCCGAAGTTCACCAAGGGAGGGAGTATACTCCCTTGATTTTTCTTTTTCCACTTCATTTTACAAAAACACAAAACCTAATTCTATTTTGAGCTCTCCTCTCTCCCTCTCCCCTCTAGGCCGTCGCCACCACCACCATACATCACCATCTTCACCACTTTTTATTGCTTGGATCATCAATTGGCTTGCATAATCGGATTCCTCTCGTCTTTCTCTACACATCTATATTCTTTGATTCTCGATTAGGGTATAAACCCTAACCCTAGAACTTTTCATATTTATTTATATTTCTGTATTTTGAGTTTATATTATTAGTATGATGTATATTAGTTGTTGTAATGTTGTTTGGATGCGTAGAATTACTCGTTTGCGTATGATTTCGGTTTGTAAATTTTGGACAGCAGTTTGATTCGTATATTCTGACTATATAACTGATATGAATGTTAAAATAAAGTACATAAATGAGTTCCTCTCGTCAAGACATTAATTTTAGACTCCGGATTCATGTCGTTTCGATTCCCGAAGCCCTAGATATGCTTAATTTGGTTTTTGTTAAAGATTGAAAGGTGTTCTTGGCATGAACAAGGTTGGGTCCGACTTTGTGACCATCCTTGGTGTCTTTAGGGTGTGTCATTTGGTTAGGACTGATGGTGAGACGAATTTTTATGTTCGGGTCACCTAAATCCGAGCCACGGTTCACCCGTTGTGCCCGAATTACCGTTTTGAGTAAATTGATTTCCCAAATGTTGTCATGGCTGATATCCACGACCTAGGGACTGTTCTTGGAGTGTTTTTGAGTTCATAATTGTGTCGGGTGGTTTGAGTAGGTGAAGTTGCATATGTGGCTTGCCCGAAACCGACACCCGGGGCTCAAGATACGACCCGACGAACTTTTAAACTTAAAACTTATGGTTAATGATTAAACTTATGATAAAATTTATGGAATTCATTATTAATTAATTTCTTATGATAAAAGAAGTAATTATTATTATTTAAAACATATGATATAAATATTTATTATATCATTTAATTATTAATTATAATTTAATTAACATTTTAATTAAACTTATGATTAGTAATACTTTTATTATTAAAGGAAAATACTTATGATAAGTATTAAATTTGTTTTTGAGAAATTATTAAAAGACTTATAATAAATATTAAATAATTATTTAATTATTATAAGACTTAATTATTATTTAATTATGACTTAATTATTATTTAATTATGACTTAATTATTAAATACTTATGATTTAATAATTTTAATTAGAAACTTATGATATGATTAATAATTCATTATTAATTAATAATACCTATGACATGATTTAAAATTCATTATAAATTAATAATATTTATATTATGATTGATATTTAATTAATTAATTAAATACTTATGTTATACTAATTATAACATTTCAACTTATATTAACTTTAATAATTCATTTTTATTTAATTAAACTTATGTTAAGACTTTATTATACACATTTGACTTTAAATAACATTATAACCTATGTTATTATTATAACTTACACTTTTAAAATTAATATTGATTATGTTTGACCAAGGTTGACTTTTAAGTTGACTTTCGGTTGACTTTGACTTCCAGTTGACTTCAGTTGACTTTCTAAATAAGGAAACTTTCCTAACTTCAAAACTTTCTAAAAATAGAACTTTCTAAATTTGGAAACTTTCCAAAAATAGAAACTTTCCAAAAATAGAAACTTTCCAAAAATAGAAACTTTCTAAAAATAGAAACTTTCCAAAAATGGAAACCTGCTAAAAATAGAAACTTTCTAAAAATAGAAAGTGTGTGTCCTTATGCTGTTCCAATCAAACCGATGCTTGCTGAGTAATGTTCTATGCCTACTTGCAACATGTACAATAGCTATCATACTAAGACTTGGCCTAAGTTAGTTATTTATTTCGACCTGCTTTATTTATAGGTCGGCGTTGTGATCTTTCTTGATCACATTACTTTACTTGCTGTTCGCTTGTTTGTGAGATTTCTTCAGTTGCTATTTAAGGTGAGTTATAGTCCCGTTTTTACATACTTTTCAAAGTATATTTTTGGGATGTGATTACATGCAGATTTTTATTTACGTTTAGACACAAGTAACAGTTAAATTTAATTATTCATTGTGAGTTGGACAAAAATATTCCCTAGTCTGGTAACTGTAATCATTGGTTTCTACCGGTGAACGCGAATCCTACGGATAGATCTATCGGGTTTGACAACCCCATTTCGAGCTAGTCGCGCTAGCAATTTATAATCGGAATGTTTAGTACTTCGTAATTTGTTGTAGATACACTGTCCAAGTGTATATTTTTATTGTGTTTGGCAAGGGTAAATAAAGGGTTAAGTGGTTACCAGGTGGCTCATTGATAATGGAATAATGTTTAATGTTTTCTAACATTTTTAAATCTTGTGGTCTAAAGTTTACTTATTTATTTAAACCTATAATTCACTCAACCTTTGTGTTGACAGTTTACTTGCATGTTTTCACAGGTACTTGAGTTATTTGATGCTTCCGCTGTCGTTAGAAGAGTCTGCATGCATTTGGGCAGATTTTATGAAACTATTTATGAAACTTAAGTTTGCATTCTATTTTGGATAATTTAAATTGTGGGTTGTTGGCAATGTTTTGTGTCAACTTTTGGTTTAATATTATGGTTGGTTGGTTTTCAAACTACTTAATTTGGTTTGTTTCCTTTTTGGGTAACATTTTGAAATAAAAGAATGCAACTTTGTTTATTTAATTCATTTAAGTCCGATCAAGCTATGGGACCAACTGACGGATCCGTTAAGTGTTTTGACGGGGTCGTCACATCATGTCTCCGGGTAGGTCTCTTAAAATATTGGGTTGTCTATCCATTTTGTGTTTTTATACTGTAAAATAGACAAGAGTTAGATTCATAAAAAAAATACTTATTAATACAAGCAATTTTTACATATATCATAAAGCATAAGCACACTATATTACATATATTACACCACACGAATACAACTATCTTATTCCGACTCGCTCGTTTCTTCTTCTTCGGTTTTGGTTCGTTTTGCCAAGTTTCTAGGGATATATGATGTTCCCCTAATACTAGCTGTCGTTTTCCACAACGGTTTTGAAAAACCTGGTGGTTTAGAGGTTCCCGGGTCATTGTTACAACTTAAGGACTTCGGGGGTTGACGATACATATAAAGTTCATCGGGGTTGGAATTAGATTTCTCTATTTTTATGCCCTTTCCCTTATTATTTTCTTTTGCCTTTTTAAATTCAGTTGGGGTAATTTCTATAACATCATCGGAATTCTCGTCGGAATCCGATTCATCGGAGAATTGGTAATCCTCCCAATATTTTGCTTCCTTAGCGGAAACACCATTGACCATAATTAACCTTGGTCAGTTGGTTGAGGATTTTCTTTTACTTAACCGTTTTATTATTTCCCCCACCGGTTCTATTTCTTCATCCGGTACCGATTCTTCTTCCGGTTCCGATTCTTCTTCTGGTTCCGACTCTTCTTCCGGTTCCTCTTCGAGAACTTGTGAATCAGTCCACGAATCATTCCAATTTACATTTGACTCTTCATTATTATTAAGTGAGTCAATGGGACTTGTTCTAGAGGTAGACATCTATCACATAATATCAAACGCGTTAAGAGATTAATATATCACATAATATTCACATGTTAAAAATATATAGTTTCCAACAAAATTTGTTAAGCAATCATTTTTCAAGTAAACACGGTCGAAGTCCAGACTCACTAATGCATCCTAACAAACTCGATAAGACACACTAATGCAAAATTCTGGTTCTCTAAGACCAACGCTCGGATACCAACTGAAATGTCCCGTTCTTATTGATTAAAAATGTTCCATATTAATTGATTTCGTTGCGAGGTTTTGACCTCTATATGAGACGTTTTTCAAAGACTGCATTCATTTTTAAAACAAACCATAACCTTTATTTCATAAATAAAGGTTTAAAAAGCTTTACGTAGATTATCAAATAATGATAATCTAAAATATCCTGTTTACACACGACCATTACATAATGGTTTACATTACAAATATGTTACATCAAAATCAGTTTCTTGAATGCAGTTTTTACACAATATCATACAAACATGGACTCCAAATCTTGTCCTTGTTTTAGTATGCAACAGCGGAAGCTCTTAGTATTCACCTGAGAATAAACATGCTTTAAACGTCAACAAAAAATGTTGGTGAGTTATAGGTTTAACCTATATATATCAAATCGTAACAATAGACCACAAGATTTCATATTTCAATACACATCCCATACATAGAGATAAAAAAATCATTCATATGGTGAATACCTGGTAACCGACATTAACAAGATGCATATATAAGAATATCCCCATCATTCCGGGACACCCTTCGGATATGATATAAATTTCGAAGTACTAAAGCATCCGGTAATTTGGATGGGGTTTGTTAAGCCCAATAGATCTATCTTTAGGATTCGCGTCAATTAGGGTGTGTGTTCCCTAATTCTTAGATTACCAGACTTAATAAAAAGGGGCATATTCGATTTCGATAATTCAACCATAGAATGTAGTTTCACGTACTTGTGTCTATTTTGTAAATCATTTATAAAACCTGCATGTATTCTCATCCCAAAAATATTAGATTTTAAAAGTGGGACTATAACTCACTTTCACAGATTTTTACTTCGTCGGAAAGTAAGACTTGGCCACTGGTTGATTCACGAACCTATAACAATATATACATATATATCAAAGTATGTTCAAAATATATTTACAACACTTTTAATATATTTTGATGTTTTAAGTTTATTAAGTCAGCTGTCCTCGTTAGTAACCTACAACTAGTTGTCCACAGTTAGATGTACAGAAATAAATCGATAAATATTATCTTGAATCAATCCACGACCCAGTGTATACGTATCTCAGTATTGATCACAACTCAAACTATATATATTTTGGAATCAACCTCAACCCTGTATAGCTAACTCCAACATTCACATATAGAGTGTCTATGGTTGTTCCGAAATATATATAGATGTGTCGACATGATAGGTTGAAACATTGTATACGTGTCTATGGTATCTCACGATTACATAATATACAATACAAGTTGATTAAGTTATGGTTGGAATAGATTTGTTACCAATTTTCACGTAGCTAAAATGAGAAAAATTATCCAATCTTGTTTTACCCATAACTTCTTCATTTTAAATCCGTTTTGAGTGAATCAAATTGCTATGGTTTCATATTTAACTCTATTTTATGAATCTAAACAGAAAAAGTATAGGTTTATAGTCAGGAAAATAAGTTACAAGTCATTTTTGTAAAGGTAGTCATTTCAGTCGAAAGAACGACGTCTAGATGACCATTTTAGAAAACATACTTCCACTTGGAGTTTAACCATAATTTTTGGATAAAGTTTCATGTTCATAATAAAAATCATTTTCTCAGAATAACAACTTTTAAATCAAAGTTTATCATAGTTTTTAATTAACTAACCCAAAACAGCCCGCGGTGTTACTACGACGGCGTAAATCCGGTTTTACGGTGTTTTTCGTGTTTCCAGGTTTTAAATCATTAAGTTAGCATATCATATAGATATAGAACATGTGTTTAGTTGATTTTAAAAGTCAAGTTAAAAGGATTAACTTTTGTTTGCGAACAAGTTTAGAATTAACTAAACTATGTTCTAGTTATTACAAGTTTAAACCTTCGAATAAGATAGCTTTATATGTATGAATCGAATGATGTTATGAAAATTATTACTACATTAAGTTCCTTGGATAAACCTACTGGAAAAGAGAAAAAATGGATCTAGCTTCAACGGATCCTTGGATGGCTCGAAGTTCTTGAAGCAGAATCATGACATGAAAACAAGTTCGAGTAAGATCATCACTTGAAATAAGATTGTTATAGTTATAGAAATTGAACCAAAGTTTGAATATGATTATTACCTTGTATTAGAATGATAACCTACTGTAAGAAACAAAGATTTCTTGAGGTTGGATGATCACCTTACAAGATTGGAAGTGAGTTAGCAAACTTGAAAGTATTCTTGATTTTATGTAACTAGAACTTGTAGAATATATGAAAAACACTTAGAACTTGAAGATAGTACTTGAGAGAGATCAATTAGATGAATAAAATTGAATAATGAAAGTGTTTTTAGGTGTTTTTGGTCGTTGGTGTATGGATTAGATATAAAGGATATGTAATTTTGTTTTCATGTAAATAAGTCATGAATGATTACTCATATTTTTGTAATTTTATGAGATATTTCATGCTAGTTGCCAAATGATGGTTCCCACATGTGTTAGGTGACTCACATGGGCTGCTAAGAGCTGATCATTGGAGTGTATATACCAATAGTACATACATCTAAAAGCTATGTATTGTACGAGTACGAATACGGGTGCATACGAGTAGAATTATTGATGAAACTGAACGAGGATGTAATTGTAAACATTTTTGTTAAGTAGAAGTATTTTGATAAGTGTATTGAAGTATTTCAAAAGTGTATAAATACATATTAAAACACTACATGTATATACATTTTAACTGAGTCGTTAAGTCATCGTTAGTCGTTACATGTAAGTGTTGTTTTGAAACCTTTAGGTTAACGATCTTGTTAAATGTTGTTAACCCAATGTTTATAATATCAAATGAGATTTTAAATTATTATATTATCATGATATTATCATGTATGAATATCTCTTAATATGATATATATATATACATTAAATGTCTTTACAACGATAATCGTTACATATATGTCTCGTTTAAAAATCATTAAGTTAGTAGTCTTGTTTTTACATATGTAGTTCATTGTTAATATACTTAATGATATGTTTACTTATCATAGTATCATGTTAACTATATATATATATATATATATCCATATATATGTCATCATATAGTTTTTACAAGTTTTAACGTTCGTGAATCACCGGTCAACTTGGGTGGTCAATTGTCTATATGAAACCTATTTCAATTAATCAAGTCTTAACAAGTTTGATTGATTAACATGTTGGAAACACTTAATCATGTAAATAACAATTTCATTTAATATATATATAAACATGGAAAAGTTCGGGTCACTACAGTACCTACCCGTTAAATAAATTTCGTCCCGAAATTTTAAGCAGTTGGAGGTGTTGACGTATCTTCTGGAAATAAATGCGGGTATTTCTTCTTCATCTGATCTTCTCATTCCCAGGTGAACTCGGGTCCTCTACGAGCATTCCATCGAACCTTAACAATTGGTATCTTGTTTTGCTTAAGTCTTTTAACCTCACGATCCATTATTTCGACGGGTTCTTCGATGAATCGAAGTTTTTCGTTGATTTGGATTTCATCTAATGGAATAGTGAGATCCTCTTTAGCAAAACATTTCTTCAAATTCGAGACGTGGAAAGTGTTATGTACAGCCGCGAGTTGTTGAGGTAATTCAAGTCGGTAAGCTACTGGTCCGACACGATCAATAATCTTGAATGGTCCAATATACCTTGGATTTAATTTCCCTCGTTTAGCAAATCGAACAACGCCTTTCCAAGGTGCAACTTTAAGCATGACCATCTCTCCAATTTCAAATTCTATATCTTTTCTTTTAATGTCAGCGTAGCTCTTTTGTCGACTTTAGGCTGTTTTCAACCGTTATTGAATTTGGATGATCTTCTCGGTAGTTTCTTGTATTATCTCCGGACCCGTAATCTGTCTATCCCCCACTTCACTCCAACAAATCGGAGACCTGCACTTTCTACAATAAAGTGCTTCAAACGGCGCCATCTCAATGCTTGAATGGTAGCTGTTGTTGTAGGAAAATTCTGCTAACGGTAGATGTCGATCCCAACTGTTTCCGAAATCAATAACACATGCTCATAGCATGTCTTCAAGCGTTTGTATCGTCCTTTCGCTCTGCCCATCAGTTTGTGGATGATAGGCAGTACTCATGTCTAGACGAGTTCCTAATGCTTGCTGTAATGTCTACCAGAATCTTGAAATAAATCTGCCATCCCTATCAGAGATAATAGAGATTGGTATTCCATGTCTGGAGACGACTTCCTTCAAATACAGTCGTGCTAACTTATCCATCTTGTCATCTTCTCTTATTGGAAGGAAGTGTGCTGATTTGGTGAGACGATCAACTATTACCCAAATAGTATCAAAACCACTTGCAGTCCTTGGCAATTTAGTGATGAAATCCATGGTAATATTTTCCTATTTCCATTCCGGGATTTCGGGTTGTTGAAGTAGACCTGATGGTTTCTGATGCTCAGCTTTGACCTTAGAACACGTCAAACATTCTCCTACGTATTTAGCAATATCGGCTTTCATACCCGGCCACCAAAAATATTTCTTGGGATCCTTGTACATCTTCCCCGTTCCAGGATGTATTGAGTATCTGGTTTTATGAGCTTCTCTAAGTACCATTTCTCTCATATCTCCAAATTTTGGTACCCAAGTCCTTTCAGCCCTATACCGGGTTCCGTCTTCCCGAATATTAAGATGCTTCTTCGATCCTTTGGGTATTTCATCCTTTAAATTTCCCTCTTTTAAAACTCCTTGTTGCGCCTCCTTTATTTGAGTAGTAAGGTTATTGTGAATCATTATATTCATAGATTTTACTCAAATGGGTTCTCTGTCCTTCCTGCTCAAGGCGTCAGCTACCACATTTGCCTTCCCCGGGTGGTAACGAATCTCAAAGTCGTAATCATTCAACCATTCAATCCACCTACGCTGCCTCATATTCAGTTGTTTCTGATTAAATATGTGCTGAAGACTTTTGTGGTCGGTATATATAATACTTTTGACCCCATATAAGTAGTGCCTCCAAGTCTTTAATGCAAAAACAACCGCGCCTAATTCCAAATCATGCGTTGTATAATTTTGTTCGTGAATCTTCAATTGTCTAGACGCATAAGCAATCATCTTCATTCGTTGCATTAATACGCAACCGAGACCTTGCTTTGATGCGTCACAATAAATCACAAAATCATCATTCCCTTCAGGCAATGACAATATAGGTGCCGTAGTTAGCTTTTTCTTCAATAACTGAAACGCTTTCTCTTGTTCATCCTTCCATTCAAATTTCTTCCCTTTATGCGTTAATGCAGTCAAGGGTTTTGCTATTCTGGAAAAGTCTTGGATGAACCTTCTGTAGTAACCAGCTAGTCCTAAAAACTGGCGTATGTGTTTTGGAGTTTTCGGGGTTTCCCACTTTTCAACAGTTTCTATCTTTGCCGGATCCACCTTAATACCTTCTTTGTTCTCTATGTGACCGAGGAATTGAACTTCTTCCAACCAAAATGCACACTTTGAAAACTTAGCGTACAATTCTTCCTTCCTCAATACTTCTAACACCTTTCTCAAATGTTCACCGTGTTCTTGGTCATTCTTTGAGTAAATTAGTATGTCATCAATGAAAACAATGACAAACTTGTCAAGATATGGCCCACACACTCGGTTCATAAGGTCCATGAACACAGCTGGTACGTTAGTCAATCCAAACAGCATAACCATAAACTCGTAATGACCATAACGCGTCCTAAAAGCAGTCTTTGGAATATCATCTTCTTTCACCCGCATTTGATGATACCCGGATCGTAAGTCAATCTTTGAATAAACAGACGAGCCTTGTAGTTGATCAAATAAGTCGTCGATTCTCATTAGTGGGTAGCGGTTCTTAATGGTAAGTTTGTTCAACTCTCGGTAGTCGATACACAACCTGAATGTACCATCTTTCTTCTTGACAAACAAAACAGGAGCTCCCCGCGGTGATACGCTTAGTCGAATGAAACCACGCTCTAAAAGTTCTTGTAATTGGCTTTGAAATTCTTTCATCTCGCTGGGTGCGAGTCTGTAAGGAGCACGAGCTATTGGTGCAGCTCCTGGTACAAGATCTATTTAAAATTCAACGGATCGATGTGGGGGTAATCCCGGTAATTCTTTCGGAAATACATCGGGAAATTCTTTTGCGACGAGAACATCATTGATGCTCTTTTCTTCAGTTTGTACTTTCTCGACGTGTGCTAGAACAGCATAGCAACCTTTTCTTATTAGTTTTTGTGCCTTCAGGTTACTAATAAGATTTAACTTTGCGTTGCTCTTTTCTCCGTACACCATTAAGGGTTTTCCTTTTTCTCGTATAATGCGAATTGCATTTTTGTAACAAACGATCTCTGCAATCACTTCTCTCAACCAGTCCATACCGATTATCACATCAAAACTCCCTAACTCTATTGGTATCAAGTCAATCTTAAATGTTTCGCTAACCAGTTTAATTTCTCGATTCCGACATATATTATCTGCTGAAATTAATTTACCATTTGCTAATTCGATTAAAAATTTACTATCCAAAGGCGTCAATGGGCAACTTAATTTAGCACAAAAATCTCTACTCATATAGCTTCTATCCTTACCCGAATCAAATAAAACGTAAGCAGATTTATTGTCAATAAGAAACGTACCCGTAACAAGCTCCGGGTCTTCCTGTGCCTCTGCCGCATTAATATTGAAAACTCTTCCGCGGCCTTGTCCATTCGTGTTCTCCTGGTTCGGGCAATTTCTAATAATGTGGCCCGGTTTTCCACATTTATAACAAACTACATTGGCATAACTTGCTCCGACACTACTTGCTCCGCCATTACTCGTTCCGACACCATTTGTTCCTTTCGTTCTGTTAACCCCTGGTCCGTAGACCTCACACTTCGCCACGCTATGACCATTTCTTTTACACTTGTTGCAAAATTTGGTGCAGAACCCCGAGTGATACTTTTCACACCTTTGGCATAGCTGCTTCTGATTGTTGTTGTTGTTGCGGTTATTATTGTTGTTGGGATGATTGTTGTAGTTGCTGTTGTTGTTGTTGTTGTTGGGCCATTTGTTGTAGTTGCGATTGATGTTGCGATTATTGGGATAGTTGTTGCGATTATTGTTGTAATTGCTGTTGTTGTTGTATTGGTGATTCTTATCACCGTTTTCCTCCCACTTTCTTTTGACTTGCTTCACATTGGCCTCTTCAGCAGTCTGTTCTTTAATTCTTTCTTCAATCTGGTTCACTAGTTTGTGAGCCATTCTACATGCCTGTTGTATGGAGGCGGGCTCGTGTGAACTTATATCTTCTTGGATTCTTTCCGGTAATCCTTTCACAAACGCGTCGATCTTCTCTTCCTCATCTTCGAACGCTCCCGGACACAATAGGCACAATTCTGTGAATCGTCTTTCGTACGTGGTAATATCAAATCCTTGGGTTCGTAACCCTCTAAGTTCTGTCTTGAGCTTATTGACCTCGGTTCTGGGACGGTACTTCTCGTTCATCAAGTGCTTGAATGCTGACCACGGAAGTGCGTAAGCATAATCTTGTCCCACTTGCTCTAGATAGGTATTCCACCATGTTAACGCAGAACCTGTGAAGCTGTGCATAGCGTACTTCACTTTGTCCTCTTAAGTACACTTACTTATGGCAAACACCGATTCGGCCTTCTCGGTCCACCGTTTCAATCCGATCGGTCCTTCGATTCCATCAAATTCCAAAGGTTTGCAGGCAGTGAATTCTCTGTAGGTGCATCCTACACGATTTCCTGTACTGCTAGATCCAAGGTTATTGTTGGTATGTAGCGCGGCCTGTACTGCGGCTATGTTTGAAGCAAGAAAGGCACGAAATTCCTCTTCACTCATATTCAAGGTATGTCGAGTAGTCGGTGCAATTTCCTTCAAAATAGTCAAATGAAACGAGTTAATCATATAGAATATCAAGAGTAGTCAATAGTATTTCGTAGAGTAATATGAACTTATTTATAAAAGCTCCTTCTTCATATTAGCGTTTTATACTCTTTAATTCGGGTTGTACCTACCCGTTAAGTTCATACTTAGTAGCTAACATACCATTTCAACTACTACAATTCTATATGAAAAACTAATCACAAAAAAAAAATATATATCATATTCAAACCTTTATACAATAACTTGCAAACTTACAATACTGCTATTTTACATATAGCATGAAATATAGCACATAAAACTTTGATACAAAGTAGTTACGAAGATAATTCTAGTTAATAAATAATTCGTTCAGCAAAGGCAACAAAGATACGTAATTCATACGTCCAGAAACAAGTCATGCATTCTGGTTTTACTAATATTACTTCCCATCCTTGGTCTTGTGGAACGTAACCGTTGTGACCGATAGTATGATAACGTGTTGTAACGTCGTCAAAACGACGAAGGTTACGTAATGACCAACAGTCTCGTAATAACCTAAAAACCTCATTTCTTACCCCAATTACCGACTCCGTCACTTGTGGGAACGTTTTGTTTAATAGTTGTAGCCCGATGTTCTTTTTCTCACTTTGGTGAGAAGCGAACATTACTAACCCGTAAGCATAACATGCTTCTTTATGTTGCATGTTAGCCACTTTTTCTAAATCATGAAGTCCTATATTCAGATACATTGAGTCAAAATAATTTCTTAACCCGTTGCGTAAAATAGCATTTGGGTTCCCCGCAATATATGCGTCAAAGTAAACACATCGTAACTTATGGGTTTCCCAATGTGATATCCCCCATCTTTCAAACGAAAGCCTTTTATAAACCAAGGCATTCTTGGAACGTTCTTCGAATGTCTTACAAACTGATTTTGCCATAAATAGTTGTGCCGAGGAATTCTGACCGACTCTAGACAAGATTTCATCAATCATGTCTCCGGGTAAGTCTTCTAAAATATTGGGTTGTCTATCCATTTTGTGTTTTTATACTGTAAAATAGACAAGAGTTAGATTCATAAAAGATACTTATTAATACAAGCAATTTTTACATATATCGTAATGCATAAGCACACTATATTACATATATTACACCGCACAAATACAACTATCTTATTCCGACTCACTCGTTTCTTCTTTTTCGAACTTGGTTCTTTTTGCTAAGTTTTGAGGGATATATGATGTTCCCCTAATACGAGCCGTCATTTTCCACATTGGTCTAGAAAAACCTGGTGGTTTAGAGGTTCCCGGGTTATTGTTACAACTTAAGAAATACGGGTGTTGACGATACATATAAAGTTCATCGGGGTTCGAATCAGATTTCTCTATTTTTATGCCCTTTCTCTTATTGTTCTCTTTTGCCTTTTTAAATTCAGTTGGGGTAATTTCTATAATATCATCGGAATCCTCGTCGGGATCCGATTCATCGGAGAATTGGTAATTCTCCCAATATTTTGCTTCCTTGGCGGAAACACCATTGACCATAATTAACCTTGGTCGATTGGTTGAGGATTTTCTTTTACTTAACCATTTTATTATTTCCCCCACCGGTTATATTTCTTTTTCCGGTTCCTCCTCCTCCGGTTTTGATTCTTCTTCCGGTTCCGATTCTTCTTCCGGTTCCTCTTCGGGAACTTGTGAATCAGTCCACGAATCATTCCAAATTACATTTGACTCTTCATTATTATTAGGTGAGTCAATGGGACTTGTATTAGAGGTAGACATCTATCACATAATATCAAACACGTTAAGAGATTAATATATCACATAATATTCACATGTTAAAAATATATAGTTTCCAACAAAATTTGTTAAGCAATCTTTTTTTTTTTCAAGTAAACACGGTCGAAGTCCAGACTCACTAATGCATCCTAACAAACTCGATAAGACACATTAATGCAAAATTCTGGTTCTCTAAGACCAACGCTCGGATACCAACTGAAATGTCCCGTTCTTATTGATTAAAAACGTTCCATATTAATTGATTTCGTTGCGAGGTTTTGACCTCTATATGAGACGTTTTTCAAAGACTGCATTCATTTTAAAACAAACCGTAACCTTTATTTCATAAATAAAGGTTTAAAAAGCTTTACGTAGATTATCAAATAATGATAATCTAAAATATCCTGTTTACACACGACCATTACATAATGGTTTACAATACAAATATGTTACATCGAAATCAATTTCTTGAATGCAGTTTTTACACAATATCATACAAACATGGACTCCAAATCTTGTCCTTATTTTAGTATGCAACAGCGGAAGCTCTTAGTATTCACCTGAGAATAAACATGCTTTAAACGTCAACAAAAATGTTGGTGAGTTATAGGTTTAACCTATATATATCAAATCGTAACAATAGACCACAAGATTTCATATTTCAATACACATCCCATACATAGAGATAAAAATCATTCATATGGTGAACACCTGGCAACCGACATTAACAAGATGCATATATAAGAATATCCCCATCATTCCGGGACACCCTTCGGATATGATATAAATTTCGAATACTAAAGCATCCGGTACTTTGGATGGGGTTTGTTAGGCCCAATAGATCTATCTTTAGGATTCGCGTCAATTAGGGTGTCTGTTCCCTAATTCTTAGATTACCAGACTTAATAAAAAGGGGCATATTCGATTTCGATAATTCAACCATAGAATGTAGTTTCACGTACTTGTGTCTATTTTGTAAATCATTTATAAAACCTGCATGTATTCTCATCCCAAAAATATTAGATTTTAAAAGTGGGACTATAACTCACTTTCACAGATTTTTACTTCGCCGGGAAGTAAGACTTGGCCACTGGTTGATTCACAAACCTATAACAATATATACATATATATCAAAGTATGTTCAAAATATATTTACAAAACTTTTAATACATTTTGATGTTTTAAGTTTATTAAGTCAGCTGTCCTCGTTAGTAACCTACAACTAGTTGTCCACAGTTAGATGTACAGAAATAAATCGATAAATATTATCTTGAATCAATCCACGACCCAGTGTATACGTATCTCAGTATTGATCACAACTCAAACTATATATATATTTTGGAATCAACCTCAACCCTGTATAGCTAACTCCAACATTCACATATAGAGTGTCTATGGTTGTTCCGCAATATATATATAGATGGGTCGACATGATAGGTCGAAACATTGTATACGTGTCTATGGTATCTCAATATTACATAATATACAATATAAGTTGATTAGGTTATGGTTAGAATAGATTTATTACTAACTTTCACGTAGGTAAAATGAGTAGTTTTTATCAATCTTGTTTTACTCGCCATTTCTTCGTTTCTAATCCGTTTTGAGTGATTCCAGTGGCCACGGTTTCGTATTGAACTTAACTTTATGAATCTAAATAGAAAAAGTATATATATATATATATATATATATATATATATATATATATATATATATATATTTATAGTCGGAAATACAAGTTACAAGTCGTTTTTGAAAGAGGTAGTCATTTCCGTCGAAAGAACGACATCTTGATGACCATTTTGAAAAACATACTTTCACTTTGAGTTTAACCATGATTTTTAGATATAGTTTCATGTTCATAAGAAAAATCATTTTTCCAGAAGTATAGCATTTAAATCAAAGTTCTTCTTAGCTTTTAATTATCCCAACCAAAACAGCCCCCGGTTTTACTACGACGGCGTATATCCAGTTTTATGGTGTTTATCGTGTTTTCGGGTTTTAAATCATTAAGTTAGCTTATCATATAGATATATAATATGTGATTATTTGATTTTAAAAGTCTATTTAGAAGGATTAACTTTATTTATGAACAAGTTTAGAATTAACTAAACTATGTTCTAGTGATTACAAGTTTATAACGTTGAATAAGACAGCTTTTTATGTATGAATCAAATGATGTTATGAACATCATTACTACCTCAAGTTCCTTGGATAAACCTACTGGAAATGAGAAAAATGGATCTAGCTTCAAAGAATCCTTGGATGGCTTGAAAGTTCTTGAAGCAGAATCATGACACGAAAACAATTTCAAGTAAGATTTTCACTCGAAATAAGATTGTTATAGTTATAGAAATTGAATTAAAGTTTGAATATGATTATTACCTTGTATTAGAAAGATAACCTACTGTAAGTAACAAAGGTTTCTTGATCTTGGATGATTACTTGGAATGGATTTAGAAAACTTGGAAGTAAACTTGCAATCTTGGAAGTATTCTTGATTTTATGAAACTAGAACTTTTGGAATTTATGAAGAACACTTAGAACTTGAAGATAGAACTTGAGAGAGATCAATTAGATGAAGAAAATTGAAGAATTAAAGTGTTTGTAGGTGTTTTTGATCGTTGGTGTTTGGATTAGATATAAAGGATATGTAATTTTGTTTTCATGTAAATAAGTCATGAATGATTACTCATATTTTTGTAATTTTATGAGATATTTCATGCTAGTTGCCAAATGATGGTTCCCACATGTGTTAGGTGACTCACATGGGCTGCTAAGAGCTGATCATTGGAGTATATATACCAATAGTACATACATCTAAAAGCTGTGTATTGTACGAGTACGAATACGGGTGCATACGAGTAGAATTGTTGATGAAACTGAACGAGGATGTAATTGTAAGCATTTTTGTTAAGTAGAAGTATTTTGATAAGTGTCTTGAAGTCTTTCAAAAGTGTATGAATACATATTAAAACACTACATGTATATACATTTTAACTGAGTCGTTAAGTCATCGTTAGTCGTTACATGTAAGTGTTGTTTTGAAACCTTTAGGTTAACGATCTTGTTAAGTGTTGTTAACCCAATGTTTATAATATCAAATGAGATTTTAAATTATTATATTATCATGATATTATGATGTATAAATATCTCTTAATATGATATATATACATTAAATGTCGTTACAACGATAATCGTTACATATATGTCTCGTTTCAAAATCATTAAGTTAGTAGTCTTGTTTTTACATATGTAGTTCATTGTTAATATACTTAATTATATGTTTACTTATCATAATATAATGTTAACTATATATATATCCATATATATGTCATCATATAGTTTTTACAAGTTTTAACGTTCGTGAATCACCGGTCAACTTGGGTGGTCAATTGTCTATATGAAACCTATTTCAATTAATCAAGTCTTAACAAGTTTGATTGCTTAACATGTTGGAAATACTTAATCATGTAAATAACAATTTCATTTAATATATATATAAACATGGAAAAGTTCGGGTCAGTACATAGCATAGCAATCATTTTTCGAAATTTGACAATGTAGGTCAGAAGCCAAACACAGAAAATGCCGCGCCGTGAGACGACCCGACCTTAACCATAAGGACGAATACAATAACATATGATTTCATCGCGAGGTATTGACCTCTATATGCGACATTTTTCAAAAACTGCATTTGTTTTTACAATACAAACCATAGCTTTTATTACAAATACAAGGTTTAAACAACTTAATAATGATTATCGTTTAGCGATAATCTTAGACTTACAAACTTTACATGTGATAATAACAATACGACCTCCAACATATTTTACATTACAAATCCTCCGATATGCAGTTTTATTTTTGACACAAATATGCATACTCAAGATCTTGCTTAAATTCAACATGTTGCAGCGGAAGCTTTTAGTTATCACCTGAGAATAAACATGCTTAAAACGTCAACATAAAGTTGGTGAGATATAGGTTTAATGCCGGCAGCGTTATAAATATAGACCACAAGATTTCATATGTAAACATTTTAATAAAAATATTCTAAGTTGTTGAGCACTTGGTAACCATACTTAACATTTAATCAACGTCGCATATTCTCTTTATTATGAAATCTCCCTACACCGTACCGAGTGTAGTAACGAAACGAAGTACTGTGCAACCGTTAAATACTGGTCGTCCAGTCCAGTTGGGGTTGTCAGGCCCGATAGATCTATCAACAGGATTCGCGTTTACAAAACCCATGTAAATTGTAGTTACCAAGCTACAGAGAAATATGCCAGTGGTACAACTCAACGTAGAATATATATTTTTAGTCACTTGTGTCTATAACGTAAATCATAAAATGCATGTATTCTCATCCCGAAATATTTAAAGTTTAAAAGTGGGACTATATACTCACTTTTGTCTTGAAGATAATAACACGACTTGGTCTCCGATTGATATCACGAACCTAACCATATGTAATATATCAATATATTTTCTTTTTAAGAAATAAACGTTTCATATATATACTTTTAATATTTTCTTGGTCCGTAGTTAGCAGTCCAATGTTAGTAATCCTCAATTAGTTGCTTAATAAAATAAATAAAGACCCCATCGTATTCATATTGATCGGAATTAATCTTGACCCACGGTACCGTGTTGTCAAATGACGTGTTGCGTACATAAAGTACTGGTGTTGTCAAATGACGTGTTGCGTACGTACATGAGGTCTTATGATTAATCTTCTCGTGTTGTTTACGGGTGGTCCTGAAATATATAAAATTAAATCATGAGTAAATATATATGAAATATCATATTAATTAGGAAAGATATGATTTATTTAATTTTTCTCCAATTATTTTCGTTGTTAAACAAGCTTTGGACACCCGATCTTATTTTAGTCGTAGTTTCTTCGTTACAACTCCGTTTTTGTTGATTCAACTTGCCATCTCCTTGGATCGAGTCAAAATTTAAGAATATGAACTGTAAATATCATGGTTTATATTCGGAATCACAGGTTATAGTCCAAACTCTAGGTGAATCTTATGAAAGTAATCATTTTTGTTACAAAAACATCATTTAATGTTTTTCTAAAAATACTTATACTTTGAATTAAACCATGAAATTTTTATGTGTTAACATATTTATAAGAAATATCATTTTTCCAGAACATGAACTTCTAATTCAAAGTTCAAGATGGTTTTTAATTATCCAACCCAAAACAGCCCCCGGTTACACTCCGACGACATAGATTCAGTTTTAAGATATTCTTTGTAAAAACAAGTTGTATCTTGTTAAGTTAACATATCATTATGATATATTACAGGTCTTGAAGTGTTTTAAAAGTTAAGTTAGAAGGATCTATTTAGTTTGCGAACAAGTTTGAAATCATTCAAACTATGTTCTTGTTGTTAAAATTTTATATCTCAAAATAAGATAGCTATATAAATTTGAATCGAAAAAGATTTTTAACAAAGTTACTACCTCAAGTTACTTGGACAAGATTGCTGTAAAAGATGAGTAAAATCCTAGAACCAAAAGAGTGGTGAAGTTGGATTAAAAGGTTGGTAGTAAACTTATAAATTTGGAAGGATTTTTGAAGTGTTTTTGGAAGGATTTTCTTATGGTATTTAAGTGTTATTTTTATGGATAGATCTTCATGGATACTAGCTGAATGGTTATGGGTTCCTTATGACTTGTAAGTAGGTGTTTTTAGAGAGTAATTTGGAAGTGAGATGATGAGCTAAAAATGAAATGATGGAGAGCCTTTAAAAACATGAATGGTAAAAACAAGGACAAATTTTTATGTTGTAATCTTGTGAAATTAGTCAACAAACTTCCAAATTCCAATTACCTTATACATAAGGCAATAACATGGCTGATTAAAAAGGTTGATTTGATGTGTATATACCAATAGTAAATACATCTAGAAGATGGGTATGATACGGGTACCTATACCCTAGGTGTACGTATAGAAATCTTTGAGAAAACGGAACGAGGATTCAAATATAGCTATCTTTTGTAAATATACTTATATTGTTTTATGTATGTAAGCCCTTTAAAAGTTATAAAATACATATCTATACAATGCATGTATAAATATTATAGGTTATAAGTATTTATTTCGAAAAACGTTACGTATAGTTATCATTTTGAAAACTTAAGTTAGTAGTTTCAAAATATACTTATAACTCATTGTTATTAATACACAATGGGATGTTAAAACATTCTTAGATCATGTTGAATATATATAAATACATATATATACACAAACGTATAATTTTCGTATGTTATATAGTTCGTGATATCATCGGTCAAATTGGACGGTCAAACGTTGTGTAAAACTCTTTTCAAAAATATAAATCTCAACAATTTAGATTGCTTATCATGTTGGTAAGGTTTAATTTATGTAAATATTAATCTTATAAGTGTAAAACGATCGGAAAAATTTTGGTCGTTACATTACCTACCCATTAAATAAATTTCGTCCCGAAATTTTAAAATTGTACCTATTGTGCGTCATCGGAAAACAGATGTGGGTACTTTTGTTTCATTTGATCCTCTCGTTCCCAAGTAAACTCGGGACCCCTTCTAGCATTCCAACGAACCTTGACGATTGGTATGTTGCTCTGCTTAAGCCGTTTAACCTCACGGTCCATGATTTCGACTGGTTCTTCTATGAATTGTAGTTTCTCGTTGACTTGAATTTCTTCAAGAGGAATGGTGAGATCTTCCTTTGCAAGACATTTCTTAAGGTTTGAGATGTGAAATGTATTATGTACTCCGGCGAGTTGTTGTGGTAATTCGAGTCGATAAGCTACCGGTCCAATGCGTTCGATGATCTTGAACGGGCCTATATACCTTGGGTTCAGTTTACCTCTTTTTCCAAAACGTATTACACCTTTCCAAGGTGACACCTTTAACATAACCATGTCACCGATCTGAAACTCTAATGGTTTCCTTCGGACATCGGCGTAGCTCTTTTGGCGACTACGGGCTGTTTTCAATTTCTCCTTGATTTGCACTATCTTCTCAGTAGTTTCATGGATGATCTCGGGTCCAGTTAATTGTCGATCTCCTTCTTCGTTCCAACAGATAGGGGATCTACACTTCCTTCCATACAGTGCTTCGAATGGTGCAGCTTTAATGCTTGCATGATAACTATTATTATACGAGAATTCTGCTAATGGTAGATATTTATCCCATCCGTTTCCAAAATCGATCACACATGCCCTAAGAATGTCTTCAAGAGTCTGAATTGTTCTTTCACTCTGCCCGTCAGTTTGCGGATGATATGCGGTACTCATATCCAAACGAGTTCCTAAGGCCTCCTGTAGTGATTGCCAGAACTTTGATGTAAATCTACTATCACGATCGGATATAATGGAAATAGGTATTCCATGCCTTGAAACAATTTCCTTTATGTATAATCGTAATAGTTTCTCCATTCTATCCGTTTCCTTTATAGGCAAGAAATGTGCAGATTTGGTGAGACGATCAACTATTACCCAAATGGTGTCATAACCCCAGGCAGTCTTAGGTAATTTTGTGATGAAATCCATGGTAATACCATCCCATTTCCATTCTGAGATTTCTGGTTGTTGAAGTAATCCTGACGGCTTCTGGTGTTCTGCTTTGACTTTGGAACAAGTTAAACATTCCCCAACATATGTTGCAACATCTGTCTTCAAATTAGGCCACCAATAATGCGTCTTAAGATCTTGATACATCTTTCCAACTCCAGGATGTATCGAGTATCTTATCTTATGTGCCTCATTCAATATTAACTTCCTTAATCCACCCAACTTTGGTACCCAAATACGGTTTGCAAAATATCGAATTCCATCTTCCCGCATAATGAGTTGTTTCCCATACTTCTTCATTATTTCATTTCCTATGTTTTCTTTAGTAAGAGCTTCTCGTTGAGCCTCTTTGATTTGTGAGTTGAGATTCATGCGAATTTTTATGTTCATTGCTCGTACTCGAATTGGTTCTCGTTCCTTTCTGCTTAAAGCGTCGGCCACTACATTCGCTTTCCCGGGATGATAGCGAATCTCACAATCGTAGTCGTTTATCAGCTCGACCCACCTACGTTGCCTCATGTTCAGCTGTTTCTGATCGAAAATATGTTGAAGGCTTTTATGATCAGTAAACACAGTGCATTTAACTCCATATAAATAGTGTCTCCATATCTTCAATGCAAACACTACTGCCCCCAATTCTAGATCATGCGTCGTATAATTCCGCTCGTGAATCTTCAATTGTCGGGATGCGTATGCAATAACTTTCTTTCGTTGCATATGGACGCAACCAAAACCTTGTCGCGAAGCGTCACAATATATCTCAAAATCATCGTTCCCTTCAGGTAACGATAAATAGATGTCGTGGTCAACTTCTTCTTGAGTAATTGAAATGCACTCTCCTGCTCAAAGGTCCATTCGTACTTCTTCCCTTTTTGTGTTAACGCTGTCAATGGTTTAGCTATTCGGGAAAAATCTTGAATAAACCTTCTATAATAACCGGCTAAACCCAAAAATTGGCGTATCTGCGTTGGTGTCTTAGGAGTCTCCCATTTTTCAATGGCCTCAATTTTAGCTGGGTCAACCTGAATTCCTTTGCTACTAACAACATGGCCAAGAAATTGCACTTCTTTCAACCAAAACGCACACTTAGAAAATTTGGCGTATAATTGTTCTTTTCTTAACAATTCTAATACCAATCTTAAATGTTGTTCATGCTCTTGCTCACTCTTGGAATAGATAAGAATATCGTCAATGAAAACGATAACAAACTTATCTAAATACGGACTACAAACTCGATTCATGAGGTCCATGAATACAGCTGGCGCATTCGTTAATCCAAACGGCATGACCAAAAATTCATAATGACCGTAGCGTGTCCGAAAAGCAGTTTTCGGAATATCTTCTTCTTTGACGCGTAGTTGATGATAGCCCGACCTTAGGTCGATTTTTGATTAAACACATGATCCTTGCAATTGATCAAATAAGTCATCAATTCTCGGTAGTGGATACCGATTCTTGATAGTTAACTTATTTAATTCACGATAATCTATACACATTCGGAAAGATCCGTCTTTCTTCTTGACGAATAAAATCGGAGCTCCCCACGGTGAAGTGCTCGGTCGAATGAAACCAAGGTCCAGTAATTCTTGTAACTGGCTTTGTAACTCTTTCATCTCAGATGGTGCAAGTCTATATGGAGCACGAGCCACTGGTGCAGCTCCTGGTACTAGATCTATTTGAAATTCTACAGATCTAAATGGAGGTAATCCCGGCAACTCTTCTGGAAAGACTTCAGGAAAATCTCTTGCCACAGGCACGTCATTGATGCTCTTCACTTTCTCCTTCGTTTCGACTTTATTAACATGTGCTAAGATAGCATAGCACCCTTTCTTGAAGCACTTTTGAGCTTTTAAATAACTAATGAGTTTTAGCTTTGAGTTACCCTTCTCTCCATAAATCATTACTGGCGTTTTATCCTTACGAGGAATGCGAATTGCCTTCTTGGCGCACACAACTTCAGCTCCTATTTTGGACATCCAGTCCATGCCGACTATTACATCAAAACTTCCTAATTCTACGGGTATCAAATCAATCTTAAATGTTTCTCAGGCTAAATTTATTTTACAATCACGGCAAATTTTATCGGCTTTAATTAGTTTACCATTAGCTAACTCAATCATGTACTTAGCATCTAGAGGTAATGATGAACAATTCAATTTAGCGTAAAATTCTCTACTCACGTAACTTCTATCGGCACCAGTATCAAATATAATAGATGCGGATAAGTTATTAATGGTAAACGTACCCGTAACAAGCTCCGGGTCTTCACACGCCTCTCTAGCATTAATAACAAATGCTCTTCCACGTGCAGATCCATTATTCTTCTCTGGATTCGGACACTGGCTCTTATAATGACCCTGTTTCCCACACCCATAACAAGTAACAGTGGCCAAGGCAGTTCTATTAGAATTGGTGGCAGGAGTCTTGGTACCGTTTGTATTTGTAGCGGGAACCCTACAATCTTCAGCAATATGACCTTTTCGATTACAATTGTTGCACACCACGTTACAATAACCAGAGTGATGTTTGTGGCATCTGTTACATAAAGGATTTCGTCCTTTGTAACCTGAGTTTGAACCGCTACCCGCACCTTGCGTGGTTTCTTGTTTCTTATTGGATTGTTGATGATTACCTTCCCACTTTCTTTTGTTTCCCGATGTCTTGACATCGGTGTTCTTATCCAGAATAATCTGGTCCATCAACTCGTTCGCCATGGTGATGGCTTCGTGAATAGTCTTGGGTTTCGATGCTGTAACATTTGCTTTGACATTTTTAGGCAAACCATCTTTGTACAGTTCTATCTTCCGTTCTTCGGTTGGTACCAATTCGGGACATAGCAAAGCTAATTCCATGAATCGCTGATTGTAGTTGGTGAGTTCAGTACCAATAACTTTCAGGCTTCGTAATTCAGCTTCCAACTTCCTAACCTCGTTCCTTGGACAATATTCGTTGATTAGCATTGTTTTGAATTCTTCCCAGGGAGTATCATAAGCTACATCTCCTCCTACGGCCTTCACATAGTTTTTCCACCATGTGAGTGCACTATCTTGTAGGGTGCACGATGCATACTTGGTCATGTCCTTCTCAATACAACCACTGATTTTAAACACAGACTCAATCTTTTCGATCCACCGGGTTAAACCGACCGGTCCTTCTGTTCCACTGAATGATGAGGGTTTGCAACCTTGAAAAGTTTTGTAAGTGCACCCCACACGAGGATTTGGGTTAACTGCAGCACCTCTTGTAGCCTCGACCCATAACATTCTGTCGTTCACTCGCTGATTGATGAGTTCCTGGATTTCTTGTTCCGTCATTCGGTTCAATCGCGCCATAATCTTCAATAAGAATGAAAAAAAATAATTATTCACATGGAATATTATAGATGTAGTATGTATTTACAGTACATCGTAGCTTATTAATAATATGAACCAGTTATTATTATAAAAGCCTTTTCTTCTTATTAGCGTTTTATAATTATATCTAGGGTAGTACCTACCCGTTAAAGTTCATACTTAATAGCTTAGTACGAAAATCATTTACTACCACCCAAATAATACTTAACCATGGAAAATTATTGCATTTCACACTTCACTATTTTACATATGCTTATCTTACATCAAACATTAAGCAAACCACACTAGTAATATTATACACAACATTATATGATCCCATGGTTTAAAACAACAGCGCATCATTTAACCCAAAGCGTTTGTGTTCAAAGAAATCGCTTAAAGGTTATTCTGGTTGTCTCCCTGCGTTTTGGCTGAGGAACCGAAGAACTGGATGTCGGGATAGAACTAATAGGAATAGCGGGAATAGGTGTGGAAGTATCTGGTGGAGTTGGTGCCACAACATCCTCTCTAGACTCGGGATTTTGATTTTCCATTTCAGTAGCCTTTCGTTTCCTTCCTCGTTCGAACTTGTCTTTCGTAATTTCCTGTATTTCTTCCTCCTCAGGATCACTTTCCGTTTCCTCTTCAATTGATTCATCCGGAACTTGTGAGTCTTCCCCAAAGGTGTCGTTTTCATCATCGGATAGGTTAATGACTGGAACACCATCTGAAGATTCTGGTTCGGAATCGCTGAATGTGATAACAAGTTCTAAGCCAGACATCTATCACATAACAACTAGTAAATTAGTATCACATAATATTTACATATTAATTTTTAACCAACAATGATAAGCAATATTTTTTTCAAAATCGAACACGGTCAAAGTCCAGACTCACTAATGCATCCTAACAAACTCGATAAGACACACTAATGCAAATTTTCTGGTTCTCTAAGACCAACGCTCTGATACCACATGAGACGACCCGACCTTAACCATAAGGACGAATACAATAACATATGATTTCATCGCGAGGTATTGACCTCTATATGCGACATTTTTCAAAAACTGCATTTGTTTTTACAATACAAACCATAGCTTTTATTACAAATACAAGGTTTAAACAACTTAATAATGATTATCGTTTAGCGATAATCTTAGACTTACAAACTTTACATGTGATAATAACAATACGACCTCCAACATATTTTACATTACAAATCCTCCGATATGCAGTTTTATTTTTGACACAAATATGCATACTCAAGATCTTGCTTAAATTCAACATGTTGCAGCGGAAGCTTTTAGTTATCACCTGAGAATAAACATGCTTAAAACGTCAACATAAAGTTGGTGAGATATAGGTTTAATGCCGGCTGCGTTATAAATATAGACCACAAGATTTCATATGTAAACATTTTAATAAAAATATTCTAAGTTGTTGAGCACTTGGTAACCATACTTAACATTTAATCAACGTCGCATATTCTCTTTATTATGAAATCTACCTACACCGTACCAAGTGTAGTAACGAAACGAAGTACTGTGCAACCGTTAAATACTGGTCGTCCAGTCCGGTTGGGGTTGTCAGGCCCGATAGATCTATCAACAGGATTCGCGTTTACAAAACCCATGTAAATTGTAGTTACCAAGCTACAGAGAAATATGCCAGTGGTACAACTCAACGTAGAATATATATTTTTAGTCACTTGTGTCTATAACGTAAATCATAAAATGCATGTATTCTCATCCCGAAATATTTAAAGTTTAAAAGTGGGACTATATACTCACTTTTGTCTTGAAGATAATAACACGACTTGGTCTCCGATTGATATCACGAACCTAACCATATGTAATATATCAATATATTTTCTTTTTAAGAAATAAACGTTTCATATATATACTTTTAATACTTTTAATATTTTCTTGGTCCGTAGTTAGCAGTCCAATGTTAGTAATCCTCAATTAGTTGCTTAATAAAATAAATAAAGACCCCATCGTATTCATATTGATCGGAATTAATCTTGACCCACGGTACCGTGTTGTCAAATGACGTGTTGCGTACATAAAGTACCGGTGTTGTCAAATGACGTGTTGCGTACGTACATGAGGTCTTATGATTAATCTTCTCGTGTTGTTTACGGGTGGTCCTGAAATATATAAAATTAAATCATGAGTAAATATATATGAAATATCATATTAATTAGGAAAGATATGATTTATTTAATTTTTCTCCAATTATTTTCGTTGTTAAACAAGCTTTGGACACCCGATCTTATTTTAGTCGTAGTTTCTTCGTTACAACTCCGTTTTTATTGATTCAACTTGCCATCTCCTTGGATCGAGTCAAAATTTAAGAATATGAACTGTAAATATCATGGTTTATATTCGGAATCACAGGTTATAGTCCAAACTCTAGGTGAATCTTATGAAAGTAATCATTTTTGTTACAAAAACATCATTTAATGTTTTTCTAAAAATACTTATACTTTGAATTAAACCATGAAATTTTTATGTGTTAACATATTTATAAGAAATATCATTTTTCCAGAACATGAACTTCTAATTCAAAGTTCAAGATGGTTTTTAATTATCCAACCCAAAACAGCCCCCGGTTATACTCCGACGACATAGATTCAGTTTTAAGATATTCTTTGTAAAAACAAGTTGTATCTTGTTAAGTTAACATATCATTATGATATATTACAGGTCTTGAAGTGTTTTAAAAGTTAAGTTAGAAGGATCTATTTAGTTTGCGAACAAGTTTGAAATCATTCAAACTATGTTCTTGTTGTTAAAATTTTATATCTCAAAATAAGATAGCTATATAAATTTGAATCGAAAAAGATTTTTAACAAAGTTACTACCTCAAGTTACTTGGACAAGATTGCTGTAAAAGATGAGTAAAATCCTAGAACCAAAAGAGTGGTGAAGTTGGATTAAAAGGTTGGTAGTAAACTTATAAATTTGGAAGGATTTTTGAAGTGTTTTTGGAAGGATTTTCTTATGGTATTTAAGTGTTGTTTTTATGGCTAGATCTTCATGGATACTAGCTGAATGGTTATGGGTTCCTTATGACTTGTAAGTAGGTGTTTTTAGAGAGTAATTTGGAAGTGAGATGATGAGCTAAAAATGAAATGATGGAGAGCCTTTAAAAACATGAATGGTAAAAACAAGGACAAATTTTTATGTTGTAATCTTGTGAAATTAGTCAACAAACTTCCAAATTCCAATTACCTTATACATAAGGCAATAACATGGCTGATTAAAAAGGTTAATTTGATGTGTATATACCAATAGTAAATACATCTAGAAGATGGGTATGATACGGGTACCTATACCCTAGGTGTACGTATAGAAATCTTTGAGAAAACGGAACGAGGATTCAAATATAGCTATCTTTTGTAAATATACTTATATTGTTTTATGAATGTAAGCCCTTTAAAAGTGATAAAATACATATCTATACAATGCATGTATAAATATTATAGGTTATAAGTATTTATTTCGAAAAACGTTACGTATAGTTATCATTTTGAAAACTTAAGTTAGTAGTTTCAAAATATACTTATAACTCATTGTTATTAATACACAATGGGATGTTAAAATATTCTTAGATCATGTTGAATATATATAAATACATATATATACACAAACGTATAATTATCGTATGTTATATAGTTCGTGATATCATCGGTCAAATTGGACGGTCAAACGTTGTGTAAAACTCTTTTCAAAAACATAAATCTCAACAATTTAGATTGCTTATCATGTTGGTAAGGTTTAATTTATGTAAATATTAATCTTATAAGTGTAAAACGATCGGAAAAATCCGAGTCGTTACACGCCGCGACCAAGGAGGGCCGCGCCGCGACATTTAACGTGGTCTGGTGCCTGGTCAGTTTCAATTGTTCAAGTCAAAATTCAATCTTCAATTTAGCACAATTCACAAACCGTAAACTCTTAGAACACGTATCTTATATCATTGGAAAGGTAATTTGACGAGGAACACAACTAAACACGTTTCATCAATCAAAAACATCATTTGAAAATATCGAGTTTCCAATTTAAATGATCAATTAATGCTCATCATTAATGCTTCAATTTCATAAATGCACAATTATGATTCGGGAATTAAATGCACACATGTGATACGCCGTTTCGTAGATAATTACGCATACAATGCAACTAAACACTTACCAACAACAATTCATGGCATTCAATGCATCAAATGTTCACATTTAGTTCTATAAAACCCTAACCAACATCACCAAAATCAATAATCAAGTTTATGAAGTTTTCTAAAACAACCTACACATCAAATTGAAGCTAGTGATACTAGTAACACAATTAAAACATGCTCCTATAACATTTAACAACATTCAAGTAACCAAATCACCAAATCAAACATATCAAAATTCAAGTTCATGCTAGTTGCTTAAAATAACGAGATCGAACATATAAACCACATATTCATGTTAGACTTGAGCCATAGACACTAATTAACACTTTTACAAGTAAAAATATCAAGAACACAAAATCTAGTGATTTTAGAAAGTTACCCAAATGAGAAGTAATCGGTATGGATTCGAAGAGGAAGATGTAAGGATTTCAAATATGTAATTTGTTTTGATGTTTGATTGTTAGATTGAAAATGAATGATAAATCTTTGAATTGGTGTTTGAGAGAATATGTTGAAAGTGTTAAAGAAAATGGAAAATGAAATAGATAAGGAAAGGAGGTGGTGGGTGTTAACTAGTCCATCTAGTCACACCTTTGATCAATTGGCGAAACTAGTCCCTCGAGTTCGGTTGCGGGTGCGTGAATTACCTAAATGAGATAATTTAGAAACGCGTATTAATGGAAGGTGTTATAATTATATAACGGACTTTAGAATAAATAAACGGTAAGTAAACGGAAAAAGGCGAGGTGTTACACAATTTACACAACAACCCCTCAAGTTTACAATTTTTCAGGGGTTACAAGTGTAAATATACAATTTTATTAAAATAAAAGAACCTAATTCCACCCGAATTTTAAGCGGGCCCTATCTTCTCGTTCGGTGCGAGTTAAATTTTTTTGAGCCCACCGTTCAACTCAAAAAAATTTTAAGAACACAACGGGACTAACTATACGCGAAACGGACACTTCAAAAAAAAAAAAGCTCAATACCTCGAACTATATTCAATACATATACACACACCTATAATACGCTCCGTTAACTATGAATACGCAACCCAAAGGCCCCGCGGCATCGCGCGGGCTCCTTTATCTAGTTATTATAATTGGTGTAATTTTGTGAGCGTAATGAACATATCCGAATAATTACATCAATGAATTTACTATAAAAAAAAGAAGGAGAATCGAGTTAGGAAACTTCCAAAACCCAGTTCATCACAAATAAATAAACAAAGGTTCGAACAACCTTCTAAATCAATAAAATCCAAAACAAGCTTCGAACGGAGTTAAAAGCCTCTTAATCTGTTATGTTTAGCCTGGATTGTTAAATCGCAGTTAAAAAATTAAGAATCAACCTGAAAGTTGGAGCTGAAGAACAGCAATGGAGTTGAAACTTTATTACAAAAGACGTAAGTCTAGGGTTATAATTGAAGAAAGAAAGAGTACAATTACAATTCGATAACTACCTCTAACTGAAATTGACATCCTATTTAAGCTAACAGAAACAACAACGCATCTAATTCTTGTTACAACAGCTCAATTGCAGGAATTGGGGAAGATGCACGTGCTTCGCTCGTGCCCTCTTTTTAATTCGTTATTCAGCTGCCCACGTGCCACGCACGCTTCTTTCATTTCAACAGACCATGCGCCACACACATGGTACTTAACGGCTACTAATAGTGCACTTAACAGACCCTAACAATCCCCTCTTCTTAAAGAAATTCTTAACCTTAAGAATTAGGGTTCATACAATTAGGAAACCGTCGAGCTAAGTCCTCTGCAATTTCCCATGTAGCATTTTCAGGTCGGCCATCAGTCCACTGGATTAACAAACTCACAGCTGCATCATTTCCCTTCTTCGTTAATTTTCTCTCCAAAATGTGAAGTTGCTCCGGTGTAATTACTGCAGTATGATCCATTATTGGCATCGTTCCATAATGGGTTGGATTAGCTCCCTTATGTAATTTGAGCTGTGAAATGTGAAATACAGGATGAACTTGAGATGTTGTGTGACGACCCGGAAATTTTCAACCAAATTTAAACTTAATCTTTAAATGATTTCGACACGATAAGCAGAGTCTGTAATGTTGAATCTTAAAAACTTTAAACTGTGTTCATGTAACCAATTACCCTTTGACTATTCCCGACGATTCACGAACAATTCTGTGTAATTAAATGTGTAGTATATAGATATAACATTTTGAATTAATAAATTATACTTTAATCAATTGGAATTAAAAATGCAAAAATAATATATAGAGTTATTAAGTTGTTATTAATATATATATATATATATATATATATATATATATATATATATATATATATATATATATATATATATATATATATATATATATATATATAAATTCTATATTTGAATATTAATTTTACATAATTAATAATAGGTAATATTAATATTTGATATAATAAGTTTAATTTGTGATAGTAATATTATTATTACTTTCAATATTAAAATTTATATTAATAATATTAATATGAAAATATATAAATAAATTGTTATATCATTTTAATTAATAGTACCATCAATAATATTATTATTATTACTTTATAATTACTCTTATTCTTATTATTACTATTAGTATAATTTTGATAAAATTATTATTAATATTATTATTATTATATTTCTATTATTATTACTATTAGTATTAGTATTCGTATTAAAAATTTATAACATTCTAAAATTTATTAATAGATTTATATTATTATGTAATATTATAAAACTTAGTAGGAAAATATATACTTATATATATATATATATATATATATATATATATATATATATATATATATATATATATATATATATATATATATATATATATATATATATATATATATATCAGATATATATATAGATACAGATACTTTATAAATATAAATATATATACTTATACGGTTCATACATAGATAAATATAGATAAACCATGTAATCATTTCCAATCTTAATCAAACTATGTTAGATTCGCTGCTAGTACAAATCAAATACAGATGAAAACAAATTATGTTACCTATCTTTATCTGTTTTGAATTTTTTTTCTTTATTTTTCTCTGTTAGTGATTGAAGAACCTGTCTACACCTTTACACTACAATACAAACGAGATTGATTTATGATTACCACAAACAATTGTTCAATTACATTACATATTGATATCACCTGCTAAGACTGGAAGAAAAGAACACAGAATATCATAAAGACCCAAAACACACTCCATTACCATCTTCCTTCCTCTCCATTTTTCTTTCTTCTTCAACTATCAAAACCACGCAAAAACATTAAGTACCTTCTGTTTACGAAGTAACTACTAATTGAAACCCATTTGATCAACATACCACAATCATAACTACTACAGGCTGCTGCAATTTTGTTTCATGCTTCAGTGTTAACCCGTCGCCAACAAACAAACCGCCATCTTCTTCTTCAAGTCTTACAACCACCACCTTCACCCTATAAACCATCGTGACATGACCATAAACCCACCAAGAAACCACCATCATTTGTTTTATTGTTACCATTTCACGTTCAAACCACCAAAACCATCGAGAGCCATCCTAGTTCTTTATATATTTTTTTTATTTTATCATCTTCATCGATGAAGAAAACCCTAATAAACTATGAAAATCTGCAACGTGCAAACCATGTACCGACTATTACCTGTTGATTTACGCTTCTGTTGAGAACAACGATCGTCACCTTCATCAAAAGCCAACATCTTCATCCAACGTAATTTATCATCATCTTTAATCAAAACCACTGCAACTCTTTTCTGTTTCTTCTTCCATTTACCTGTACAAGTGAACCAAGATTGTTACCACTATATACCTACTGTATTCTGTTGGTTCAAAACGCAATGAAACCGAGTGAAGAAAAGCAAATTTGCTTTGTTTGATAGATGCAAATTAAATACATAAAAGGAGGGTTGAGGGGTCGACAAAGGGGACAAAAGTCTTGGATTCTAAATTCCACTCACAATCTCATTATTTTATATCAATCAATGCATATGAAATGTCCCGTTCATATTGATTATAAACGTTCCATATTAATTGATTTCGTTGCGAGGTTTTGACCTCTATATGAGACGTTTTTTAAAGACTGCATTTATTTTTAAAACAACCATAACCTTTATTTTATCAATAAAGGTTTTAAAAGCATTACGTAGATTATCAAATAATGATAATCTAAAATATACTGTTTACACACGACCATTACATAATGGTTTACAATAGAAATATATTACATCGATATATGTTTCTTGAATGCAGTTTCTACATAATATCATACAAACATGGACTCTAAATCTTGTCCTTATTTTAGTATGCAACAGCGGAAGCTCTTAGTATTCACCTGAGAATAAACATGCTTTAAACGTCAACAAAAATGTTGGTGAGTTATAGGTTTAACCTATATATATCAAATCGTAACAATAGACCACAAGATTTCATATTTCAATACACATCCCATACATAGAGATAAAAATCATTCATATGGTGAACACCTGGTAACCGACATTAACAAGATGCATATATAAGAATATCCCCATCATTCCGGGATTCTCTTTCGGACATGATATAAATTTTGAAGTACTAAAGCATCCGGTACTTTGGATGGGGCTTGTTGAACCTGATAGATCTATCTTTAGGATTCGCGTCAATTAGGGTGTCTGTTCCCTAATTCTTAGATTACCAGACTTAATAAAAAGGGGCATATTCGATTTCGATAATTCAACCATAGAATGTAGTTTCACGTACTTGTGTCTATTTTGTAAATCATTTATAAAACTGCATGTATTCTCATCCCAAAAATATTAGATTTTAAAAGTGGGACTATAACTCACTTTCACCAAATATCACTTCGTCAAGAATTTGACTTGGCCACGGGTTGATTCACGAACCTATAACAATATATACATATATCAAAATATGATCGAAATATATTCACAATATTTTCTTTATTACGTGTTGATGATTTTTAGTTGTCAAGTTAGCGGTCCGATGTTAGAAGTCCACAATTGATCGTACATGAATAAATTAATATATATATCTTGAATCAATCCACGACCCAGTGTATACATATCTCAGTATTGATCACAACTCAAACTATATATATTTTGGAATCAACCTCAACCCTGTATAGCTAACTCCAACATTCACATATAGAGTGTCTATGGTTGTTCCGAAATATATATAGATGTGTTGACATGATAGGTCGAAACATTGTATACGTGTCTATGGTATCTCAAGATTACATAATATACAATACAAGTTGATTAAGTTATGGTTGGAATAGATTTCTTACCAATTTTCACGTAGCTAAAATGAGAAAAATTATCCAATCTTGTTTTACCCATAACTTCTTCATTTTAAATCCGTTTTGAGTGAATCAAATTTCTATGGTTTCATATTGAACTCTAATTTAAGAATCTAAACAGAAAAGTATAGGTTTATAGTCAGAAAATTAAGTTACATGTCAATTACTAAAGAGGTAGTCATTTCCGTCGAAAAACGACATCTTGATGACCATTTTGGAAAACATACTTTCACTTTGAGTTTAACCATGATTATTGGATATAGTTTCATGTTCATAAGAAAAATCATTTTCCCAGAAGAACAACTTTTAAATCAAAGTTTATCATAGTTTTTAATTAACTAACCCAAAACAGCCCGCGGTGTTACTACGACGGTGTATGTCCGGTTTTACGGTGTTCTTCATGTTTCCAGATTTTAAATCATTAAGTTAGCATATCATATAGATATAGAACATGTGTTTAGTTGATTTTAAAAGTTATGTTAGAAGGATTAACTTTTGTTTGTGAACAAGTTTAGAATTAACTAAACTATGTTCTAGTGATTACAAGTTTAAACCTTCGAATAAGATAGCTTTATATGTATGAATCGAATGATGTTATGAACATCATTACTACCTTAAGTTCCTTGGATAAACCTACTGGAAAAGAGAAAAATGGATCTAGCTTCAACGGATCCTTGGATGGCTCGAAGTTCTTGAAGCAGAATCATGACACGAAAACAAGTTCAAGTAAGATCATCACTCGAAATAAGATTGTTATAGTTATAGAAATTGAACCAAAGTTTGAATATGAGTATTACCTTATATTAGAAAGATATCTTACTGTAAATAAGAAAGATTTCTTGAGGTTGGATGATCACTCTACAAGATTGGAAGTAAGCTAGCAAACTTGGAAGTATTCTTGATTTTATGAAACTAGAACTTGTAGAATTTATGAAGAACACTTAGAACTTGAAGATAGAACTTGAGAGAGATCAATTAGATGAAGAAAATTTAAGAATGAAAGTGTTTGTAGGTGTTTTTGGTCGTTGGTGTATGGATTAGATATAAAGGATATGTAATTTTGTTTTCATGTAAATAAGTCATGAATGATTACTCATATTTTTGTAATTTTATGAGATATTTCATGCTAGTTGCCAAATGATGGTTCCCACATGTGTTAGGTGACTCACATGGGCTGCTAAGAGCTGATCATTGGAGTGTATATACCAATAGTACATACATCTAAAAGCTGTGTATTGTACGAGTACGAATACGGGTACATATGAGTAGAATTGTTGATGAAACTGAACGAGGATGTAATTGTAAGCATTTTTTAAGTAGAAGTATTTTGATAAGTGTCTTGAAGTCTTTCAAAAGTGTATGAATACATATTAAAACACTACATGTATATACATTTTAACTGAGTCGTTAAGTCATCGTTAATCGTTACATGTAAGTGTTGTTTTGAAACCTTTAGGTTAACGATCTTGTTAAATGTTGTTAACCCAATGTTTATAATATCAAATGAGATTTTAAATTATTATATTATCATGATATTATGATGTATGAATATCTCTTAATATGATATATATACATTAAATGTCGTTACAACGATAATCGTTACATATATGTCTCGTTTCAAAATCATTAAGTTAGTAGTCTTGCTTTTACATATGTAGTTCATTGTTAATATACTTCATGATATGTTTAATTATCATAATATCATGTTAACTATATATATAACCATATATATGTCATCATATAGTTTTTACAAGTTTTAACGTTCGTGAATCACCGGTCAACTTGGGTGGTCAATTGTCTATATGAAACCTATTTCAATTAATCAAGTCTTAACAAGTTTGATTACTTAACATGTTAGAAACACTTAATCATGTAAATAACAATTTCATTTAATATATATATAAACATGGAAAAGTTCGGGTCACTACAGTACCTACCCGTTAAATAAATTTCGTCCCGAAATTTTAAGCAGTTGGAGGTGTTGACGTATCTTCTGGAAATAAATGCGGGTATTTCTTCTTCATCTGATCTTCTGATTCCCAGGTGAACTTGGGTCATCTACGAGCATTCCATCGAACCTTAACAATTGGTATCTTGTTTTGCTTAAGTCTTTTAACCTCACAATCCATTATTTCGACGGGTTCTTCGATGAATTGAAGTTTTTCGTTGATTTGGATTTCATCTAACGGAATAGTGAGATATTCTTTAGCAAAACATTTCTTCAAATTCGAGACGTGGAAAGTGTTATGTACAGCCGTGAGTTGTTGAGGTAACTCAAGTCGGTAAGCTACTGGTCTGACACGATCAACAATCTTGAATGGTCCAATATACCTTTGATTTAATTTTCCTCATTTACCAAATCGAACAACGCCTTTCCAAGGTGCAACTTTAAGCATGACCATCTCTCCAATTTCAAATTCTATATCTTTTCTTTTAATGTCAGCGTAGCTCTTTTGTCGACTTTGGGCGGTTTTCAACCGTTGTTGAATTTGGATGATCTTCTCGGTAGTTTCTTGTATTATCTCCGGACCCGTAATCTGTCTATCCCCCACTTCACTCCAACAAATCGGAGACCTGCACTTTCTACCATAAAGTGCTTCAAACGGCGCCATCTCAATGCTTGAATGGTAGCTGTTGTTGTAGGAAAATTCTGCTAACGGTAGATGTCGATCCCAACTGTTTCCGAAATCAATAACACATGCTCGTAGCATGTCTTCAAGCGTTTGTATCGTCCTTTCGCTCTGCCCATCAGTTTGTGGATGATAGGCAGTACTCATGTCTAGACGAGTTCCTAATGCTTGCTGTAATGTCTGCCAGAATCTTGAAATAAATCTGCCATCCCTATCAGATATAATAGAGATTGGTATTCCATGTCTGGAGACGACTTCCTTCAAATACAGTCGTGCTAACTTCTCCATCTTGTCATCTTCTCTTATTGGCAGGAAGTGTGCTGATTTGGTGAGACGATCAACTATTACCCAAATAGTATCAAAACCACTTGCAGTCCTTGGCAATTTAGTGATGAAATCCATGGTAATGTTTTCCCATTTCCATTCCGGGATTTCGGGTTGTTGAAGTAGACCTGATGGTTTTTGATACTCAGCTTTGACCTTAGAACACGTCAAACATTCTCCTACATATTTAGCAACATCGGCTTTCATACCCGGCCACCAAAAATGTTTCTTGAGATCCTTGTACATCTTCCCCGTTCCAGGATGTATTGAGTATCTGGTTTTATGAGCTTCTCTAAGTACCATTTCTCTCATATCTCCAAATTTTGGTACCCAAATCCTTTCAGCCCTATACCGCTTCCGTCTTCTCGAATATTAAGATGCTTCTCCGATCCTTTGGGTATTTCATCCTTTAAATTTTCCTCTTTTAAAACTCCTTGTTGCGCATCCTTTATTTGAGTAGTAAGGTTATTGTGAATCATTATATTCATAGATTTTACTCGAATGGGTTCTCTGTCCTTCCTGCTCAAGGCGTCGGCTACCACATTTACCTTCCCCGGGTGGTAACGAATCTCAAAGTCGTAATCATTCAACAATTCAATCCACCTACGCTGCCTCATATTCAGTTGTTTCTGATTAAATATGTGCTGAAGACTTTTGTGGTCGGTATATATAATACTTTTGACCCCATATAAGTAGTGCCTCCAAGTCTTTAATGCAAAAACAACCGTGCCTAATTCCAAATCATGCGTCGTATAATTTTATTCGTGAATCTTTAATTGTCTAGATGCATAAGCAATCACCTTCGTTCGTTGCATTAATACACAACCGAGACCTTGCTTTGATGCGTCACAATAAATCACAAAATCATCATTCCCTTCAGGCAATGACAATATAGGTGCCGTAGTTAGCTTTTTCTTCAATAACTGAAACGCCTTCTCTTGTTCATCTTTCCATTCAAATTTCTTCCCTTTATGCGTTAATGCAGTCAAGGATTTTGCTATTTTGGAGAAATCTTGGATGAATCTTCTATAGTAACCAGCCAATCCTAAAAATTGACTTATATGCTTCGGAGTTTTTGGGGTTTCCCACTTTTCAACGGTTTCATCTTTGCCGGGTCCACTTGGATACCTTCTTTGTTCACTATATGACCGAGGAATTGAACTTCTTCTAACCAGAATGCACACTTTGAAAACTTAGCGTACAGTTTTTCTTTCCTCAATACTTCTAGCACTTTTCTCAAATGTTCTTCGTGCTCTTGATCATTCTTTGAGTAAATAAGTATGCCATCGATGAAAACAATGACAAACTTGTCAAGATATGGCCCACACACTCGGTTTATAAGGTCCATGAACACAGCTGGTACGTTAGTCAATCCAAACGGCATAACCATAAACTCGTAATGACCATAACGCGTCCTAAAAGCATTTTTTGGAATATCATCTTCTTTCACCCGCATTTGATGATACCCAGAATGTAAGTCAATCTTTAAATAAATAGACGAGCCTTGTAGTTGATCAAATAAGTCGTCGATTCTCGGTAGTGGGTAGCGGTTCTTGATGGTAAGTTTGTTCAACTCTCGGTAGTCGATACACAACCTGAATGTACCATCTTTCTTCTTGACAAACAAAACAGGAGCTCCCCACGGTGATGTGCTTGGTCGAATGAAACCACGCTCTAAAAGTTCTTGTAATTGACTTTGCAGTTCTTTCATCTTGCTGGGTGCGAGTCTGTAAGGAGCACGAGCTATTGGTGCAGCTCCTGGTACAAGATCTATTTGAAATTCAACGGATCGATGTGGGGGTAATCCCTGTAATTCTTTCGGAAATACATCGGGAAATTCTTTTGTGACGGGAACATCATTAATGCTCTTTTCTTCAGTTTATACTTTCTCGACGTGTGCTAGAACAGCATAGCAACCTTTTCTTATTAGTTTTTGTGCCTTCAAATTACTAATAAGATGTAGCTTCGTGTTGCCCTTTTCTCCGTACACCATTAAGGGTTTTCCTTTTTCTCATATAATGCGAATTGCATTTTTGTAACAAACGATCTCTGCTTTCACTTCTTTCAACCAGTCCATACCGATTATCACATCAAAACTCCCTAACTCTACTGGTATCTAGTCAATCTTAAATGTTTCGCTAACCAGTTTAATTTCTCGATTCAGACATATATTATCTGCTGAAATTAATTTACTATTTGCTAATTCGAGTAAAAATTTACTATCCAAAGGCATCAATGGACAACTTAATTTAGCACAATAATCTCTACTCTTATAGCTTCTATCCTCACCCGAATCAAATAAAATGTAAGCATATTTATTGTCAATAAGAAACGTATCCGTAACAAGCTCCAGGTCTTCCTGTGCCTCTACCGCATTAATATTGAAAACTCTTTCGCGGCCTTGTCCATTCGTGTTCTCCTGGTTCGGGCAATTTCTAATAATGTGGCCCGGTTTTCCACATTTATAACAAACTACATTGGCATAACTTGCTCCGACACTACTTGCTCCGCCATTACTCGTTCCGACACCATTTGTTCCTTTCGTTCTGTTAACCCCTGGTCCGTAGACCTCACACTTCGCCACGCTATGACCATTTCTTTTACACTTGTTGCAAAATTTGGTGCAGAACCCCGAGTGATACTTTTCACACCTTTGGCATAGCTGCTTCTGATTGTTGTTGTTGTTGCGGTTATTATTGTTGTTGGGATGATTGTTGTAGTTGCTGTTGTTGTTGTTGTTGTTGTTGTTGTTGTTGTTGTTGTTGGGCCATTTGTTGTAGTTGCGATTGATGTTGCGATTGTTGGGATAGTTGTGCGATTATTGTTGTAATTGTTGTTGTTGTTGTATTGGTGATTCTTATCACCGTTTTCCTCCCACTTTCTTTTGACTTGCTTCACATTGGCCTCTTCAGCATTCTGTTCTTTAATTCTTTCCTCAATCTGGTTCACTAGTTTGTGAGCCATTCTACATGCCTGTTGTATGGAGGTGGGCTCGTGTGAACTTATATCTTCTTGGATTCTTTCCGGTAATCCTTTCACAAACGCGTCGATCTTCTTTTCCTCATCTTTGAACGCTCCCGGACACAATAGGCACAATTCTGTGAATCGTCTTTCGTACATGGTAATATCAAATCCTTGGGTTCGTAACCCTCTAAGTTATGTCTTGAGCTTATTGACCTCGATTCTGGGATGGTACTTCTCGTTCATCAAGTGCTTGAATGCTGACCACGGTAGTGCGTAAGCATCATCTTGTCCCACTTGCTCTAGATAGGTATTCCACCATATTAACGCAGAACCTGTGAAGGTATGCGTAGCGTACTTCACTTTGTCCTCTTCAGTACACTTACTTATGGCAAACACCGATTCGACCTTCTCGGTCCACTGTTTCAATCCGATCGGTCCTTCGGTTCCATCAAATTCCAAGGGTTTGCAGGCAGTGAATTCTTTATAGGTGCATCCTACACGATTTCCTGTACTGCTAGATCCAAGGTTATTGTTAGTATGTAGCACAGCCTGTACTGCGGCTATGTTTGAAGCTAGAAAAGTATGGAATTCCTCTTCATTCATATTCACGGTGTGTCGAGTAGTCGGTGCCATTTCCTTCAAAATAGTCAAATGGAACAAGTTAATCATACAGAATATTAAGAGTAGTTAATAGTATTTCGTAGCATAATTTGAACTCATTTATAAAAGCTTTTTCTTCATATTAGCGTTTTATAAGTTTAAATTCGGGTAGTACCTACCCGTTAAGTTCATACTTAGTAGCTAATATACAATTCAACTACTACAATTCTATATGAAAAACTGATTATATTAATATTTTGCGTTCAAACTTTTATACAATATTTTACAAACTTACAATACAGCTTATTTTACATAAAGCATGAAATATAGCACACAATAACTTTGATACAAGATAGTTGTGAAGATAATTCTAGCTAGTATACAAGTCGTTCAGCAAAGGCAATAAAGACATGTAATTCATACGTCCAGAAACAAGTCATGCATTCTGGTTTTACTAGGACTACTTCCCATCCTTGGTCTTGTGGAACATAACCGTTATGGCCGTTGATAAGACAGTGTGTTGTAACGTCGTCAAAGGGACAAGGGTTACGTAATGTCCAACAGTCCTGTAACAATCTAAAAACCTCATTTCTTACCCCAATTACCGACTCCGTCACTTGTGGGAACATTTTATTTAATAGTTGTAGCCCGATGTTCTTTTTCTCACTTTGGTGAGAAGCGAACATTACTAACCCGTAAGCATAACATGCTTCTTTATGTTGCATGTTAGCCGCTTTTTCTAAATTATGAAGTCCTATGTTCGGATACATTGAGTCAAAATAATTTCTTAACCCGTTGCGTAAAATAGCACTTGGGTTCCCCGCAATATATGCGTCAAAGTAAACACATCGTAACTTACGGGTTTTCCAATGTGATATCCCCCATCTTTCAAACGAAAGTCTCTTATAAACCAAGGCATTCTTGGAACGTTCTTCGAATGTCTTACAAACTGATTTCGCCGTAAATAGTTGTGCCGAAGAATTCTGACCGACTCTAGACAAGATTTCATCAATCATGTCTCCGGGTAGGTCTCTTAAAATATTGGGTTGTCTATCCATTTTGTGTTTTTATACTGTAAAATAGACAAGAGTTAGATTCATAAAAAAATTATTATTAATACAAGCAATTTTTACATATATCATAAAGCATAAGCACACTATATTACATATATTACACCACACGAATACAACTATCTTATTCCGACTCGCTCGTTTCTTCTTCTTCGGTTTTGGTTCGTTTTGCCAAGTTTCTAGGGATATATGATGTTCCCCGAATACGAGCTGTCATTTTCCACATTGGTTTAGAAAAACCTAGTGGTTTAGAGGTTCCCGGGTTATTGTCACAACTTAAGAAATACGGGTGTTGACGATACATATAAAGTTCATCGGGTTTGGAATCAAATTTCTCTATTTTTATGCCCTTTCCCTTATTGTTCTCTTTTGCCTTATTTAATTGTGTTGGGGTAATTTCTATAACATCATCGGAATCCTTGTCGGGATCCGATTCATCGGAGAATTGGTAATCCTCCCAATACTTTGCTTCCTTGGCGGAAACACCATTGACCATAATTAACTTTGGTCGGTTGGTTGAGGATTTTCTTCTACTTAACCGTTTTATTATTTCCCCCACTGGTTCTATTTCTTCTTCCGGTTCCGATTCTTCTTCCGGTTCCGATTCTTCTTCCGGTTCCGACTCTTCTTCCGGTTCCTCTTCGGGAACTTGTGAATCAGTCCACGAATCATTCCAATTTACATTTGACTCTTCATTATTATTAGGTGAGTCAATAGGACTTGTTCTATCGGTAGACATCTATCACATAATATCAAACACGTTAAGAGATTAATATATCACATAATATTCACATGTTAAAAATATATAGTTTCCAACAAAATTTGTTAAGCAATCATTTTTCAAGTAAACACGGTCGAAGTCCAGACTCACTAATGCATCCTAACAAACTTGATAAGACACACTAATGCAAAATTCTGGTTCTCTAAGACCAACGCTCGGATACCAACTGAAATGTCCCGTTTATATTGATTATAAATGTTCCATATTAATTGATTTCGTTGCGAGGTTTTGACCTCTATATGAGACGTTTTTCAAAGACTGCATTCATTTTTAAAACAAACCATAACCTTTATTTCATAAAGGTTTTAAAAGCATTACGTAGATTATCAAATAATGATAATCTAAAATATACTGTTTACACACGACCATTACATAATGGTTTACAATAGAAATATATTACATCGATATATGTTTCTTGAATGCAGTTTTTACATAATATCATACAAACATGGACTCCAAATCTTGTCCTTATTTTAGTATGCAACATCAGAAGCTCTTAGTATTCACCTGAGAATAAACATGCTTTAAACGTCAACAAAAATGTTGGTGAGTTATAGGTTTAACCTATATATATATCAAATCGTTACAATAGACCACAAGATTTCATATTTCAATACACATCCCATACATAGAGATAAAAATCATTCATATGGTGAACACCTGGTAACCGACATTAACAAGATGCATATATAAGAATATCCCCATCATTCCGGGATCCTCCTTCGGACATGATATAAATTTCGAAGTACTAAAGCATCCGGTACTTTGGATGGGGCTTGTTGGGCCCGATAGATCTATCTTTAGGATTCGCGTCAATTAGGGTGTCTGTTCCCTAATTCTTAGATTACCAGACTTAATAAAAAGAGGCATATTCGATTTCGATAATTCAACCATAGAATGTAGTTTCACGTACTTGTGTCTATTTTGTAAATCATTTATAAAACTGCATGTATTCTCATCCCAAAAATATTAGATTTTAAAAGTGGGACTATAACTCACTTTCACCAAATATCACTTCGTCGAGAATTTAACTTGGCCACGGGTTGATTCACGAACCTATAACAATATATACATATATCAAAATATGATTGAAATATATTCACAATATTTTCTTTATTACGTGTTGATGATTTTTAGTTGTCCAGTTAGCGGTCCGATGTTAGAAGTCCACAATTGATCGTACATGAATAAATTAATATATATATCTTGAATCAATCCACGACCCAGTGTATACATATCTCAGTATTGATCACAACTCAAACTATATATATTTTGGAATCAACCTCAACCCTGTATAGCTAACTCCAACATTCACATATAGAGTGTCTATGGTTGTTCCGAAATATATATAGATGTGTCGACATGATAGGTTGAAACATTGTATACGTGTCTATGGTATCTCAAGATTACATAATATACAATACAAATTGATTAAGTTATGGTTGGAATAGATTTGTTACCAATTTTCACGTAGCTAAAATGAGAAAAATTATCCAATCTTGTTTTACCCATAACTTCTTCATTTTAAATCCGTTTTGAGTGAATCAAATTTCTATGGTTTCATATTGAACTCTAATTTAAGAATCTAAATAGAAAAGTATAGGTTTATAGTCAGAAAATTAAGTTACATGTCAATTACTAAAGAGGTAGTCATTTCCGTCGAAAAACGACATCTTGATGACCATTCACTTTGAGTTTAACCATGATTTTTGGATATAGTTTCATGTTCATAAGAAAAATAATTTTCCTAGAAGAACAACTTTTAAATCAAAGTTTATCATATTTTTTAATTAACTAACCCAAAACAGCCCGCGGTGTTACTACGACGGTGTATGTCCGGTTTTACAGTGTTCTTCATGTTTCCAGATTTTAAATCATTAAGTTAGCATATCATATAGATATAGAACATGTGTTTAGTTGATTTTAAAATTCATGTTAGAAGGATTAACTTTTGTTTGTGAACAAGTTTAGAATTAACTAAACTATGTTCTAGTGATTACAAGTTTAAACCTTCGAATAAGATAGCTTTATATGTATGAATTGAATGATGTTATGAATATCATTACTACCTTAAGTTCCTTGGATAAACCTACTGGAAAAGAGAAAAATGGATCTAGCTTCAACGGATCCTTGGATGGCTCGAAGTTCTTGAAGCAGAATCATGACACGAAAACAAGTTCAAGTAAGATCATCACTCGAAATAAGATTGTTATAGTTATAGAAATTGAACCAAAGTTTGAATATGAGTATTACCTTATATTAGAAAGATATCTTACTGTAAATAAGAAAGATTTCTTGAGGTTGGATGATCACTCTACAAGATTGGAAGTAAGCTAGCAAACTTGGAAGTATTCTTAATTTTATGAAACTAGAACTTGTAGAATTTATGAAGAACACTTAGAACTTGAAGATAGAACTTGAGAGAGATCAATTAGATGAAGAAAATTGAAGAATGAAAGTGTTTGTAGGTGTTTTTGATCGTTGATGTATGGATTAGATATAAAGGATATGTAATTTTGTTTTCATGTAAATAAGTCATGAATGATTACTCATATTTTTGTAATTTTATGAGATATTTCATGCTAGTTGCCAAATGATGGTTCCCACATGTGTTAGGTGACTCACATGGGCTGCTAAGAGCTGATAATTGGAGTGTATATACCAATAGTACATACATCTAAAAGCTGTGTATTGTACGAGTACGAATACGGGTGCATACGAGTAGAATTGTTGATGAAACTGAACGAGGATGTAATTGTAAGCATTTTTGTTAAGTAGAAGTATTTTGATAAGTGTCTTGAAGTCTTTCAAAAGTGTATGAATACATATTAAAACACTACATGTATATACATTTTAACTGAGTCGTTAAGTCATCGTTAGTCGTTACATGTAAGTGTTGTTTTGAAACCTTTAGGTTAACGATCTTGTTAAATGTTGTTAACCCAATGTTTATAATATCAAATGAGATTTTAAATTATTATATTATCATGATACTATGATGTATGAATATCTCTTAATATGATATATATATACATTAAATGTCGTTACAACGATAATCGTTACATATATGTCTCGTTTCAAAATCATTAAGTTAGTAGTCTTGCTTTTACATATGTAGTTCATTGTTAATATACTTCATGATATGTTTACTTATCATAATATCATGTTAACTATATATATAACCATATATATGTCATCATATAGTTTTTACAAGTTTTAACGTTCGTGAATCACCGGTCAACTTGGATGGTCAATTGTCTATATGAAACCTATTTCAATTAATCAAGTCTTAACAAGTTTGATTGCTTAACATGTTGGAAACACTTAATCATGTAAATAACAATTTCATTTAATATATATATAAACATGGAAAAGTTCGGGTCACTACAGCATACATCTATTGGACCTTCATAAATAGAGTTTGATGCGGTTATAGAATGTGTTTTCTAATACCCCGACAAAAGAACCCACCCACTAATTCCTGATTGACTATTTTAATTCACTGAACTTTATAAAAGTGCCATTAATTTGTTTGTAGATTATGATAAGGTCACGATTAGAAATTTAGTCATGATGGGCTCCTGTAAATGGGCTGCTTTGTCACACGAAACCCAATTGTGATATCTGTTAATTGAACAAGCAATACCAATGGTCTGTTTCTATCAATACTTGCTTCTATCTTCAACTGTTATCAAAACTATGGTGATGAAGAGTCCCGATGATAATTTCTGTAATGATGGTTGAAGTGTTGTACTATGATGATAAAGACGGTCACGAAGGAGAAAGGATGATGATGAATCACGATTAAGATTATGATGGATGAGTTATGATTTTATGTGATTAATTGAGAATGATGATGAGATGTTTATGATTATGATAATAATTAGATTATGATTAAGATTGTGATTATGAGCGAGGGTTTAGTGATTATGATATTAAAGATTGTAGATGATTCAATAACTGATACGTACGTTATGATGTTAGGGTTTGATACACGAAACAAATGGTTAATTCTCGGATATAAATCTTGTTGCTGGGTATGGGGTTGAAGAAGAAAAGGAATCAAATTGATACGGTTTATCTATAACTAGAATGGGATTAAAATTAGATAGAACGAATTGGTGGAGTGGTTAAGAGTGTTTAGTGTATTCGAGAGGTCTTGGGTTCGAGCCCCGTCGTGGGCAATTATTTTTGGAAAAGCTTTAAAAGAGGGTATACACTTTTAAATTTTCAATTTCATTATTATTATTATTATTATTTTTTATTATTATTATTATTATTATTATTATTATTATTATTATTATTATTATTATTATTATTATTATTATTATTATTATTATTATTATTATTATTATTATTACACTAATATAAATATTATACTCATTGTTATTATTATCATTAGAATGAGCATTAGGATTATTATTACTATAATTATTATTAATATTATCATTAGTATTGTCTTTAGAATTATCATTTTTGAAATTATTATTATTAACAAAAATATTTTTATTAAAATTATCATTTTCATTAATATTATAAGTATTATTATTTTTATTATCATTACTAACATTATTATTATTATTACTATTATTTTTTTTATCACTTTTATTATTATTATTATTATCATTATTAACATGTAACATTTTTTTATCCTTTTATTATTCGTATTATCATTATTATTAAAAGTATTATCATTTTTATTATTATCATTACTATTATTATTTTTAATATTATTATAATTATTATTTTTAGCAAAAAAATATTATCTATATAAAAATACATTACAAGACAACTAATATTTACATACTAATAAGTTTTTAACTAATATATTACCATTTATATTGATAAAACTTTAATTAAATTATATATCATATATTTATTATAAGTATAATTATATTTAAAGACACTAATTTTAATAAAATATAAAATATAAGTAAACTTAGTTGATTAAATGGGATATGTGTTAATATATATGCAACTGATATAGGTTCGTGAATTCGAGGCCAACCCTACAATTGTTCAATGACGTCATATGTATTTTTACTACAAAATACAGTATAGTGAGTTTCATTTGCCTTTTTACCCTTTATATTTTTGGGTTGAGAATACATGCGTAATTTTTATAAATGTTTTACGAAATAGACACAAGTAATTGAAACTACATTATATGGGTGAATGATCGAAGCCGAATATGCCCCTTTTTGCTTGGTAACCTAAGAATTAGTAAACCGATATACTAATTGACACGAATCCTAAAGATAGATCTATTGGTCCTAACGAACCCCATCCAAAGTACCGGATGCTTTAGTACTTCGAATTCGTTTTTATCATGTCCGAAGGATTTCCAAGAATGATAGGGGATATTCTTATATGCATCTTGTTAATGTCGGTTACCAGGTGTTCACCATATGAATGATTTTTGTCTCTATGCATGGGACGTATAATTATGATAACTGGAAATGAAATTCTTGTGGTCTATTAAAATGATGGAAATGAATGTTTATGATAAACTAATGAACTCACCAACCTTTTGGTTGACACTTTAAAGCATGTTTATTCTCAGGTATGAAAGAAATCTTCCGCTGTGCATTAGCTCATTTTAAGGATATTACTTGAAGTCATTCATGACATATTTCAAAAGACGTTGCATTCGAGTCGTTGAGTTCATCAAGATTATTATTAAGTCAATTATAGTTGGATATATTACGAAATGGTATGCATGCCGTCAACATTCGATGAAATGAAAGTTTGTCTTTTAAAAATGAATGCAATGTTTGTAAAATGTATCATATAGAGGTCAAGTACCTCGCGATGTAACCAAATGTAATGTATTCGTCCAGATGGATTAGGACGGGTCCTTTCATGTTGGTGGTAATTGCAACTTGTATGCCACAGCTCCAATTCGTTCCACAATTTTAAAAGGGCCATAAAACTTGGGTGACAATTTGTGAAAGTTTTTTTGCAACTTAACATAAACCCATTGACCAATTGCATATTCCTTGCCTGTCCTGCCCTTATCAGCATAATGTTTCATCCTATCTTGAGCAATTCCCAAATGAAACTCTAACATAGCTATAACCCCCATTATAGCAGTGAGTGACATGTCCACTGCATCCACCATGCTTTGCCCTTTTGTATACTGTAACGACCCTGGTTTTTCCAACGTTAATTATTAATAATTATTATTATTAATACGTGTGATCATACGAATGTATGTTATTACATTTACATGTTGCCTTGATTGCCCGTACTTGACTTTTAAGAGCCCGAAACGTCTTTGTGACACACGAAACTTCACGAATAATATTTCTAGATATTATTTACATTCATGATTAATTTTATTAATCATTTTAATTAACTAAGGTTATTAGTTAGTTACTTGGGCTTTTAATCGGATTAACTTGTTAATTACATACATACTTGGGCTTTTAAGTGAACTTGGGCTTTATTAGTGTAATGGACTCTTGATGTTGGGCTTCTAAGCCCATCCTACATTATTAATGAACTTGGTTAGTCCACTAAGATCATGTAAGTGTCACCTTAAATTGTAACTAGTTAGTTTCATACAATAGGAATCTAGTTTGCATGTGATCCCCATGTAACTCCACCCATTAACCACCTTTATGAACTTTACATGCTAATAACCATTAAACTTAGCCACCCCCCTTTTTTTTGCTGCAGAACCGTGACCCTTCAAAGGGTTAGAGGGGATTCAAAATCTTTTTTTACATTACTTGTTCACTTGCTTAGTTCTCTCTCAAAAACACACACTCAATTCTCTCTAGTTCTTGTAAGTAAACTTGAGCTTTCTTCTCTTCTTTTTTGCCTTGCCCAAACCGTGGCCTTTGGCTACATGTATCATCATCATCATCTTTTGTTACTTGAATACTTGTTGTTATTATTAGTTACTTACTTTGTTGATTGTTATTTACTTACTAGCTTTCAAGAATCTAACTCACTAGTTTGATTCTTCATTTTTATCTTGTTATAACAAGAACAACAAGAACATAATCTATCTAGTTATGTTCTACCTTACTTGTTTCAAAAGATTATAAAGTTCATGGTTGAAAGACATACTTGAAGTTCATGAAGTAAACTTTAAAGTTTACTTTCTAAAGATCAAACTTTGGTTTGAATCTTTAAAGTATGAACAACCATGAACCTTTTCTTGTTTATTTAAGTTTACTTCTTCAATTTATGCACTTTAATTTCATGTAGTTAGTTTATATGGTCAAGTACTACAAGTTAGTCTTGATCTCATATCTCTTGAACAAATTAAGTTAACTTTGAAAGTTCAAGAACACACAAATAAGTTTTCTTTAAATATAACTTTGGATCTAGACTTTTGAGTCTTGGATCTTCAAGATCAAACTAAGAACTTTGTTCTACTACTTATGATCTTCATTAGTTAGTTAACTTTCAAGTTTAGAGTTCAATATTTCTATTATAGTTCATGTAAGTGTCAAACCTAAGACTTTGATGTAACTTTGGTTCATCAAACTACATGCAACTCTTAAGTGAGTTGTGCTTCATGTCTTAGACTTGCACTAGGTTTATGATGGTCAAGACTTGGTTAAGATGATGTAGATACATCAAAGAGTTTTACACTTGAAGCTATATGCATCAAGGATGAGAACCATGATGAACATCAAGCACCAAGACCACCGGAACCCTTTTAAACTTACTGTTTCTGTCCAAAAGCTACTGATCTGATGTTTCTGTAACAGACCAGTAGACCTGGGCTTCTAACCTTGATTTTTAGATAGAACTTTTCAAGTAGATAACGTTTCATATAGGACTCGTCTTAATCCGAGTTACGGTTTAGGATTTATGGCCCTCCGATCGTTACTATGTCCTTTAACGTTGTGCAGAAATTTCTGACCTACTTGCACTTAGACCGTCGCCACGGTCAAACCAAAACGAGTTTCCTTCTGTAAATTTTACCACACTTAAAAGACTCATAGCCGGAGCCATGGCCACTGGTCTCACCTTAATTCAGTAAGGGTGGAGGCCGTGGTGACTGACTGAAGTCAGAATTTGTTTTAAACTACTTTCATAAACGAAACCTACTTTACGCCTTTTGTTTAATGATGAATGATGATGACCCTTAAGACCTTAAATACATACTTTTAAACCTATTAAGACGATTTACTGACTTAGTACTATTTGACTTAGGTTGAGGACTTTCGGACCGTTTACTTGCACACCTTTACCGGACCGACTTTACGACTACATTATCATTGTGAGTTATAGCATTCCCTTTTTACTTTAACTTATTTTGGGAACTGAGAATACATGCGGATTTTATGTTTTACATACTAGGCACGAGTACTTAAACTTATATATGTGTGGGTTATATAACGGCAGAAACATTCCCTTTAGCTCGGTAACGTTTAATCATTGGTTTTTGAACCATGAACGCGAATCTTAGATATGGATCCATAGGGTTTGACATCCCCACTCGGGCTAGTAGCGCTAGCATTTAACGAGTGTTTAATACTTCGTAAACATACGCACTTGCCAAGTGTACTTTCAGGGGGTATAAACGTTAAGTTAGTTACCAAGTGCCCACGGTTAACATATACTTTATCATACTGTTTTGAAACGTTCTTTGTAGCACTGAAATCTCGTGGCCTACCTTACATACTGTTATACTTAAACTATAGCTCACCAACCTTTGTGTTGACATTTTTAAGCATGTATTTCTCAGGTGCTTGAGGTTGCTTCCGCTGTGTACTAGTCGTGCTGTAGAACCCGTTGCTTAGAGTTGTCCACGCATGAACTACTTTACTTTGCATTCAAACATTCGTACTTTCAAACTATGACTTGTAACGACCATTGTGGTCACATACACTTATTATTTGCTTCTACTTAGTGAAGCATGCTTTTGAAATGTAAAACTTTCGATGTTGGTTTGACATCATTTTTAATTATGAATGCAAACTCTTTTTGAAAACGCATATAGTACTTAACCTTGTAATGATCCTATTGTTGATGGTCCGTACATGATGATTTAGTACGGGGCGTCACATTTGGTATCAGAGCATTGGTTGTAGGGAATTAGGTTGCATTAGTGAGTCTAAGACCGACCCGAGTAGGATTCACTAATAGGACTAATCTACAACTTGCTAGTTTACTTGTTTCCGCTGAGCTTACTACATGCTAATGCTTACTTTTTCTACTATATGCCGTATGCTACTACATGATATCACTACTGCATGATGCTACTTGCTTTTGATTGCATGCTACTTTCATACGAATTACTGTTATTGCCATGCTAGTTACTGTTATACATGATTTAAACTGTTGGCCTATTATTTGCTTGTTTATGACATACTGACATGGAAAATTTATTTTTCCTTGTTCAGATGTGGGATGTTCCACCTGCTGGCATTTCGGGCAGTATAGACTCAGACCCCGTCGCCCTACCTACTGCTACACCTGCTGCTGCTACTGCCGATACACCGGCCCCGACACCCACTAGTGATCCCGGCGCTTCTACTTCCGGAGCTGGTACTAGTGCACCTGCCCCAGTGTCTAATCCCGGACCCTCGAGGTCACAGCCCCGCATTGGTGGTATTGAGATCCCCGCGGAGTTCGGGGAAGGGCCGTTTCGTAACCACATGCGCACGCCTTGCCGACGCACTCCCGACGGACGTTTAGTCATGATTCTGCCAGGCAGAAACAGACAGATGTTGGCCGCCTTCGGACGCTTCGGATTACCAGCTCAGCCACCAGTGTCACCACCACACGATTCGGATGACTCATCATCCGCCGATTCTTCATCATCAGACGACTCCAGCGATGATGAGGATCCTGCTGATAGACCTATTCAGGCACCCTCCACCCCGCCGAAGAAGCGGTACCGTTTTGACGGCACCGTCATTCCAGGGGTGAATGGAGGTCGTGCTTTTACTGACGCATTTGGCCATCGTCGTAGGGTTACTGCTCGTAAACGAGTTGTGCCATACCCTGCCGACCCACAGATACGTAAGGTTCCCCATTACGTATTGACTATTCCTGGAACCGTACCACCTAGATTTAGATACGGACCACTTACATCTAGGGACGTACCGTTTACATCCAGAGCCGGACCATCTACATCAGCACCACCGGCACCACCCGCACCACCCGCCCCACCTGCACCGCCTGCCCCACCAGCTCCCTCTAACGAGGAACTGATGAGGGAGATTGAGACTCTCCGAGCTCGAGGAGCAGTTGGCTCGAGGAGCAGTTCACCCGCCTTCACCGTAGGACCTTGTATTTAGATTTCATGATGTAATCTAGATATAGTTTCATGTATTTCATATGTATTGTACGAACTTATTCAGATGTATGAAACTTATTATTATTAATGAATGGAACTTTGCGTTATTTAATTCTTGCACGATGTTCTATCTACATTGCTGTACGATGATTCTGTGGTATTTGTACCTAGATGCATTATTTAATAACATGTGATGTTTTGATTCCATGTTGGTCACTATATACTGTATTATTACTACTTGCATGCTGGATTTTGACTTGAGTCAAAATTTTTGTTTAGAATACCATGGCTAACGGAAGATCCACACCTACCGCCCAGATTGAGGACATGATCAACGAACGGGTCGCTGCAGCCCTAGCAGAAAGAAATCTCGAAGCTCCACCGCCACCACCACCTGTTATTCCACCCGTTCGAAATGGGTATACATACAAGGAATTCCAGAGCTGCAAACCGCATAACTTCAGCGGCACCGAGGGACCAGTTGGTCTCACCAGATGGTTCGAGAAACTTGAATCAGTATTCCGAGTTAGCAACTGTTCGGAGGACAATAAGACCAAGTTTGCTTCGTGCACGCTATCTGACGGCGCGCTAACGTGGTGGAACACGTTAGCTCAAGGGAAAGGTATCGATGAGGCGTATGCTACGCCATGGGAGGAATTCAAGGCGGCTATGATCGATGAGTATTGTCCGAGAACCGAAATTCAGAAGATGGAAATTGAATTCATGCAGTTGAAGGCCGTAGGGAACGACCTTAACAGTTACAATCGTAGGTTTTTGGAGTTGGCTCTTATGTGTCCGACCATGGTCACCCCCGAATTCAAGCGCATGGAGAAATACTTCTCGGGACTCCCTAAGTCCATCAAAGGAAATGTCACCTCATCCAAGCCACCGAATGTCCCCGAAGCAATGCGCATGGCGCATACTCTCCTGAATCAAATCATCCTTGACGAGCCGGAGAAGGCTAAGTTTGAAGCCGGTAGTAGTGAAAAGAGGAAATGGGACAACAACCACAACAACAACAACAACAACAACAGGGGGAGAAACTACGATCAAACCCCCGCCAAGAGGCACAACAACGGTGGAAACCCTAATCCCAACAACAACACCAACACCAACCCGAACTACAAAGGAACCTTACCACAATGCAAGAGGTGTTACAAACACCACACTGGGTATTGCAATGTTGTCTGTGAGAAGTGTCAACGGGCCAGGCATATCGGGAAAGACTGCAAGGTCACCACTTTGAATGGAAAGCCGAACACCAATGGACCGAAGAAGTGTTATGAATGCGGGAAGACGGGCCATTTCAGAAACGCATGCCCCAATAAACGAAAAGATGGAGGACCACCTCGTGGTAGAGCTTTTAATGTTAATGCAAGGGACGCACGCGATAACCCCGACTTGGTGACATGTATATTCACAATCAACAATCTTTTAGCTTCTGTCTTGTTTGATACTGGTGCGGATAGAAGTTATGTATGTAGACATTTTTGCGATAAGATTAATTGGTCATTAGTCCTGTTAAAAGAGAGTATGCATGTCGAGGTCGCCAACGGTAAACTTGAAAAAGTTGACCACATTAGTCGAGGAGCTATTATCAACATAGCTGGTGCAGATTTCGAAATTGATTTGATACCTATCAAACTAGGAAGTTTTGACGTGATCGTCGGTATGGATTGGTTGAGCAAGATAAAGGCCGATATTATCTGTGGAGATAAAGCACTTCGCATACCATAAGGAGATGGCGAAACACTGGTTATCTATGGAGAGAGATGTACCCCGAAGTTGAACCTCATTAGTTGCGTGAAAGCGCAAAAGATTATGAAGAATGGACGTTTTGCTGTCCTAGCACATGTGAAAGCGGTAGAAACTGAGGTGAAGAGCGTGAACGATGTTCGAATTGTGAACGAATTTTCCGATGTCTTCCCAGAGGAATTGCCTGGATTGCCGCCGCAGAGAGCAGTAGAGTTTCAGATTGATTTAGTGCCAGGAGCAGCACCTGTAGCTCGCGCACCTTATAGACTCGCACCTTCCGAGATGCAAGAATTACAGAGTCAACTACAAGAACCACTTGATCGAGGATTTATTCAACCAAGCTTCTCGCCTTGGGGCGCACCTGTGTTGTTTGTGAAGAAGAAGGATGGATCCTTCCGTATGTGTATCGACTACCGTGAGCTCAACAAATTGACAATCAAGAATCGGTATCCTCTTCCACGAATTAACGATCTTTTTGATCAACTACAAGGATCGAGTGTCTACTCAAAGATCAATTTGCGATCCGGCTATCACCAGTTGAGGGTGAAGGAAAGTGACGTGATGAAGACTGCATTCAGAACCCGTTATGGTCATTATGAGTTCCTCGTGATGCCATTCGGTTTGACAAATGCACCTGCCGTGTTCATGGATCTCATGAATCGTGTCTGCAAGCCTTACTTGGACAAGTTTGTTATCGTCTTCATAGATGATATCCTCATCTACTCTAAGAGCGACGAAGAACATGAGCAACACCTCCGATTAGTGCTTGAACTCTTAAGACAAGAGCAACGTTACGCCAAATTCTCCAAGTGTGAATTTTGGTTGAAGGAAGTCCAGTTTCTGGGTCATGTTGTGAGCGACCAGGGTATCAAAGTTGATCCCACCAAGATTGAAGCCATCAGCAAGTGGGAGACCCCCACTACTCCAACGTATATTCGCCAATTCCTAGGTCTCGCCAGTTATTACCGAAGATTCATCGAAGGATTTTCTCTGATTGCGCGTCCTTTGACCGCGCTGACTCACAAGGGCAAGAAGTTCATTTGGGAACCCGCACACGAATCAGCATTTCAAACTTTGAAGAAGAAGTTAACCACCGCACCTATCCTATCACTTCCTGAAGGCAGTGACGACTTTGTTGTTTATTGTGATGCATCGAAGAGTGGTTTTGGTTGTGTACTGATGCAACGATCAAAGGTTATTGCCTATGCCTCCCGCCAATTGAAGATTCACGAGCAGAACTACACTACACATGATCTTGAACTTGGAGCCATTGTCTTTGCACTCAAATTGTGGAGACATTATTTGTATGGAACTAAGAGCACTATCTTCACCGATCACAAGAGTCTCCAGCACATCTTCGATCAGAAGCAACTAAATATGAGACAGTGTCGATGGATCGAGACACTCAACGACTATGATTTTGAACTCCGTTATCACCCTGGCAAGGCCAATGTTGTAGCTGATGCTTTAAGCCGAAAGGAGAGGACGACACCTCTTCTAGTTAGGGCTCTGAATGAAATGTCCCGTTCTTATTGATTAAAAACGTTCCATATTAATTGATTTCGTTGCGAGGTTTTGACCTCTATATGAGACGTTTTTCAAAGACTGCATTCATTTTAAAACAAACCATAACCTTTATTTCATAAATAAAGGTTTAAAAAGCTTTACGTAGATTATCAATTAATGATAATCTAAAATATCCTGTTTACACACGACCATTACATAATGGTTTACAATACAAATATGTTACATCAAAATCAGTTTCTTGAATGCAGTTTTTACACAATATCATTCAAACATGAACTCCAAATCTTGTCCTTATTTTAGTATGCAACAGCGGAAGCTCTTAGTATTCACCTGAGAATAAACATGCTTTAAACTTCAACAAAAATGTTGGTGAGTTATAGGTTTAACCTGTATATATCAAATCGTAACAATAGACCACAAGATTTCATATTTCAATACACATCCCATACATAGAGATAAAAATCATTCATATGGTGAACACCTGGTAACCGACATTAACAAGATGCATATATAAGAATATCCCCATCATTCCGGGACACCCTTCAGATATGATATAAATTTCAAAGTACTAAAGCATCCGGTACTTTGGATGGGGCTTGTTGGGCCCGATAGATCTATCTTTAGGATTCGCGTCAATTAGGGTGTCTGTTCCCTAATTCTTAGATTACCAGACTTAATAAAAAGGGGCATATTCGATTTCGATAATTCAACCATAGAATGTAGTTTCATATACTTGTGTCTATGTTGTAAATCATTTATAAAACCTGCATGTATTCTCATCCCAAAAATATTAGATTTTAAAAGTGGGACTATAACTCACTTTCACAGATTTTTACTTCGTCGGGAAGTAAGACTTGGCCACTGGTCGATTCACGAACCTATAACAAATATGTACATATATATCAAAGTATGTTCAAAATATATTTACAACACTTTTAATACATTTTGATGTTTTAAGTTTATTAAGTCAGCTGTCCTCGTTAGTAACCTACAACTAGTTGTCCACAGTTAGATGTACAAAAATAAATCGATAAATATTATCTTGAATCAATCCACGACCCAGTGTATACGTATCTCAGTATTGATCACAACTCAAACTATATATATTTTGGAATCAACATCAACCCTGTATAGCTAACTCCAACATTCACATATAGAGTGTCTATGGTTGTTCCGAAATATATATAGATGTGTCGACATGATAGGTCGAAACATTGTATACATGTCTATGGTATCTCAAGATTACATAATATACAATACAAGTTGATTAAGTTATGGTTAGAATAGATTTGTTACCAATTTTCACGTAGCTAAAATGAGAAAAATTATCCAATCTTGTTTTACCCATAACTTCTTCATTTTAAATCCGTTTTGAGTGAATCAAATTGATATGGTTTCATATTGAACTCTATTTTATGAATCTAAACAGAAAAAGTATAGGTTTATAGTCGGAAAAATAAGTTACAAGTCGTTTTTGTAAAGGTAGTCATTTCAGTCGAAAGAACGACGTCTAGATGACCATTTTAGAAAACATACTTCCACTTTGAGTTTAACCATATTTTTTGGATATAGTTTCATGTTCATAATAAAAATCATTTTCTCAGAATAAAAACTTTTAAATCAAAGTTTATCATAGTTTTTAATTAACTAACCCAAAACAGCCCGCGGTGTTACTACGACGGCGTAAATCCGGTTTTACGGTGTTTTTTGTGTTTCCAGGTTTTAAATCATTAAGTTAGCATATCATATAGATATAGAACATGTGTTTAGTTGATTTTAAAAGTCAAGTTAGAAGGATTAACTTTTGTTTGCGAACAAGTTTAGAATTAACTAAACTATGTTCTAGTGATTACAAGTTTAAACCTTCGAATAAGATAGCTTTATATGTATGAATCGAATGATGTTATGAACATCATTACTACCTTAAGTTCCTTGGATAAACCTACTGGAAAAGAGAAAAATGGATCTAGCTTCAACGGATCCTTGGATGGCTCAAAGTTCTTGAAGCAGAATCATGACACGAAAACAAGTTCAAGTAAGATCATCACTTGAAATAAGATTGTTATAGTTATAGAAATTGAACCAAAGTTTGAATATGATTATTACCTTGTATTAGAATGATAACCTACGTTAAGAAACAAAGATTTCTTGAGGTTGGATGATCACCTTACTGTAACGACCCGACCAAAACCGTTATTGACGGCGCCGTTAACTTAGGTCCCGTTGCGTGGTCGTAGTCCCTATAGGAGACTCGTTTGACCAAAATTATGTCGCATTCATTTGAAAGGTACAAGACTTGCAAGTTTAGTTTAACAAACGGATCGACAAATAGTTTAAGTTTACAAAGTTGTAAAGTATGAATGAAATAACTTGCGACATAATTAGTTTGAAATCACAATTTCTATAAATAGCGTAAGTATGTAAACAACATGTTTAAATCCAAAGGTGCTATCACTAGCGTATGCATGTATGTATGCTTGACCCCAAGCAAGAAATCAGAGTGTATGCATGTATGCTCGACTCCAAGCAAGTATGAGTGTACGCGGAAGCATGTATCAAATAGCCAAGTATGAACCTGAGAAACATATAGAAAACTGTCAACGAAAAACGTTGGTGAAATCATAGGTGTTTGTAATAAACGTTGTTTTTGAACCACAAGATTTAGTATTCCCATAGTTGATTATCAAAATCGTTTGCATTCCAAAAGTATTGTTCGCGAGCACCCAATTATCAAGACTTAACGTTTCCTTCCATAGAACCCCATCACAATAGTGTTAGAACATACACTGTTTCTCGAAAATATATTTCATCCGTAGACGGTAGCGAACCGTCCGTAATGAGGGTTTGTCAAACCCGTATGGCCACACAATATAAGTTCTCGCTTACACCCTGCAAGTGTAACTAATGATAATCGAATTGAGGATTTTTGTTCTAACTCGCTGTGGAATGTTTGTTTTCCTTGTACTTGTGTTCAAAGTATAAAAGCAAGTAGTACAAAATGTAACAAAGTATATGTTTCTCAGCCCACAATTTAAAAGTATAAAAAGTTGTTGAAAAGGTGGGACTATGATCTCACCTCGAGTGCACGAGTATAAATGTACTTCAACAAGTAAACGTGTGCATGAAAGTTGCTTAGCCTTGACCTAAACAAGTAAGTTATATCAATTAACCGGTTACGACACAAAGTCGGGTGAAATGTGTTCAATTAGTCCTATGGCTCGTTACGACTCGATTAAGTATAGCATGTGAATCACGTTGTCAAGTTTCATACAAGAAACAAGTATAAAAGCATGTTAGAATGATTGTATAAAAGTTTGGTTAAGTTTGACTAAAAGTCAAACTTGGTCAAAGTCAACGAAAAAGTCAACGCGTTCGGGTCGGGTCCCGAACTATTTTTCTATGCTAAATATTCATATACAAGTATATTAAAACAAGTTTCATGTGAATCGGAGGTCGGTAGCTAGTCAAACATTTCGCGTGAAATGCGCCAAACAAGGCAGAATCTGGCCAGGCCAATCCGCGCGCCGCGCGGGGATGGGGCGCGCCGCGCCACCATCTGGGCAGGCACTTTTCTGTTTTTCAAAGTATGCACGAGCTAAAACCAAATAACCACATCTTATGATCCGCAAACAATTAGAACATGTATCTTATATCATCGGAAAGGTATTTTAACAAGGAATACCACTAAACACTTTTCATAGATCATAACCGACAATTTCCAAATCGAAAACATCATCAAAGTTCATCATTTTCAACCAAAAATCAAAGAAACGCATTTTATGATTCGGGAATCCAATTTACACATACGATATGCCGTTTTGAAGGTAATGAAGCATACATTACTACTAAACACTAACAATTAACATTTCATGGCATTCAAGCATCAAAAGTTCATGTCAAGAACTATCAAACCCTAGTCAAACATCACAAAATCATTAATCGGGTTTTTGAAGTTTTCTTAATCAACCTACACCTCAAAATGTGGCTAATGATACTAGTAACACAATTAAAACATGCACTTTAACAATCTAACAACATTAACTCATCCAAAATCAAGGATTAAGCAAACCCATTTCAAATGTTCAAACTAGTTACTCAAAACAACAAATCGAGCAAGTAAATCATATATTCATGCTAGACACGAGCCATAGACACTAACTAACACCATTTCAAATCAAAAACACGAATTTAGAGAAATCTAGAGTTTTAGAAATGTTACCCAAACGAGATGAAGTTGGTATCAAATTGTAGAGGATGAAGAAAGGATTCCAAATATGTAATTTGTTTTGTTGTAAGCCTCCTAGATCGAATTTAGATGATGAATGATTGAATTGGGTGTTTGTGTGTGTGTTCTTGCTAGAGAGAAAGAGAGAGAGATGGAGGGATTGAATGGTGGTGATTGGGGTGGACTAGTTGACCTAGTCAACTAGTTTGCCCCGTGTCAATTTTAGTCCCTCGAGTTTCAAAGCGGGTGCGGGAATTAACCAAACGAATATTTTTAAAACGCTCGAGTAAACGGGTGATGTCAAAATTAAATAGCGGGAATATAATGAACGTTAGTCAACGGAAACTGGGAATTTAAATAGCGAAAGATATTATTAAAAAAAAAGACGGTGTTAAAAATAAATTTAACGGAAAAACGCGGGATGTTACATTATCCACACCTCAAAAGAAATTTCGTCCCGAAATTTAGTTGGAAGTAGTAGTTGTTGAATCTTACTCGAGATCTTGCGTTGTAAATTCTACGAATAAGTGAAGGTACGTCCTTGAGTATTTCCACGAATTTTGACGGTCGGGATCATATGTTGTTTTAAGGTTTGGTTCCATGATTTTATGGTTTCCGGTCCTCCTTGGAAGTGAGGTTTATCGTCGATAGTGAGTTCATCAAAGAAGATAACAAGTTCTCGTTTCGCAAAACACGTCTTTGAGTTGGTACATCAAATGTAGGATAACGGAGACCCAAAATGAGTCGGAAAAGTCTAAACGGCTAGCGACGGGTCCAAAACACCCCAAGAATTTAAAGGATCAAAATATCGCGGATTTAGCTTCCTACGTTTTCCCGAAACGGATTGCACCTTTCCAAGGTGCGACTCTTAACGTGACGCGGTTTCCCACGTGGAATTTGAAATGTTTACGTCTAACATCGGCGTAGCTCTTGGTGATTACGAGTCGCGTAGGGTTTTACCTGAATATGAATAAATTTTCTCGGTTGCTCATGAATACCCTCGGCCCCGGTGAATTGATCATCGTTTACTTGGTTCGACAAAGGAGAATGACGTTTCCGGTCACGTGTGGTTTCAAAAGGAGTGACGTTAAAACTCGAATGAAAATCATTGTAGTACGAGGATTCGGTTTAAGGAAAATACTTTTCTCAAGTAAATTTGAAGTTGGTAATACAAACTTGTATTATGGTTTCCAAGGTTTAAATCGCATGTTTGTTCGGTCCGTCGGGTTGTGGATGGTACGCGGTACTCATGTCTAAACGCGGTCCCGAGGCTTTTTGTAAGGTACTCCAAAATCTAGAAGTGAAACGAGGATCTCGATCTGAAACGGGGTATATTTCCCTAAGGCATATTGAACAAGTTTGCTAGGAATTGAAAACGTTAGCTAGGACGAGTTTCTCAAGAAAATTCGCGTCGCGGAAGATTTATCGGTTTTCAAATACGTTCGTCGAGACTATTCACCCTCGAGGCGAATACTAGTATAACGTGGAGAGTCCCTCCCTCCATTGGGAGTTTAGAATAAAGATTTCCTGAACCGGAAGTACGAGTGTGGTGAGAGAGAAGTTCCGCCCCGATGTGAGCATAACGAGTAAATTGTAGTTAGTCAACAAGACTGCGCGAGGACGAGCTAGTATACCCGTGTGACATACGGTTGAAGTCGAACGGAATCGGTAATTCATTCGGAAGCATAAATATAATTTGACAATAATTGAAGGTGTGTCCCCGGTATGGTTGTTATAAATATTCTCGGAGTTTTCGGATGTCCAAACATGAAAAGATGAAGTCATGTACATGGCACATGGTGGTGTTTAGGTTGATCGAGTCTAACCACCATCACGCGTCACTAGAACTTTGGTATGTCTTACCGTAATATAACCACGTTGATCGAGTGTCGTTATATTACTCTAACTCATACCTCCATTCCCACATCACTCTATAGATTCAAGTTCGTGTAATCGCGAAAATCTAAAATGAACAAAATGTAACGACGTCTCAAACGTGACTCGTATTAAATCGAAAGAATTGGTGCAACTCTGAAGATGCGTTCCCCGAGGGAAGTGTATAGTTGATTGTTCACGTCAATGTGGTTCGAGTCAAACAATATGTATTTAGGTATGAAAAGAGTAACGAGTCATGATAACAAGTAGTACGCAACCGTAGCGATAAATAGTGATGACGATACTCATCTAGAGTAGTGACAGTGACTTTACAATACTCATGGGTAGTAAGCTAAGACGGGGTGGATAACAACCAAAGAATTAGAGTTCCCGAGCTAGAGTGGCTAACGAAGTCGCGGTCATCCGTACGCGTATGAATCTTGAATTCACGTGTTTTACCAAAAATTGGCGGAATACGAGTTCGTATGATGAAAGTTTGGGTACCATTAAAAAGTTTTCCTAAGAATGATTCAAGTATAATGCACAAGTAGTCAAGTAAGTGCTATCTATAGCAAATGTATGTCAGAATGCAATGATTAACTATCCGGTTGTAGTCTAGACTCACTAATGCGTCCTAACGACTCTGTTAGACACACTAATGCACGTCCTAGTTCCCTACAACCAACGCTCTGATACCACTTGTAACGACCCGACCAAAACCGTTATTGACGGTGCCGTTAACTTAGGTCCCGTTGCGTGGTCGTAGTCCCTATAGGAGACTCGTTTGACCAAAATTATGTCGCATTCATTTGAAAGGTACAAGACTTGCAAGTTTAGTTTAACAAACGGATCGACAAATAGTTTAAGTTTACAAAGTTGTAAAGTATGAATGAAATAACTTGCGACATAATTAGTTTGAAATCACAATTTCTATAAATAGCGTAAGTATGTAAACAACATGTTTAAATCCAAAGGTGCTATCACTAGCGTATGCATGTATGTATGCTTGACCCCAAGCAAGAAATCAGAGTGTATGCATGTATGCTCGACTCCAAGAAAGTATGAGTGTACGCGGAAGCATGTATCAAATAGCCAAGTATGAACCTGAGAAACATATAGAAAACTGTCAACGAAAAACGTTGGTGAAATCATAGGTGTTTGTAATAAACGTTGTTTTTGAACCACAAGATTTAGTATTCCCATAGTTGATTATCAAAATCGTTTGCATTCCAAAAGTATTGTTCGCGAGCACCCAATTATCAAGACTTAACGTTTCCTTCCATAGAACCCCATCACAATAGTGTTAGAACATACACTGTTTCTCGAAAATATATTTCATCCGTAGACGGTAGCGAACCGTCCGTAATGAGGGTTTGTCAAACCCGTATGGCCACACAATATAAGTTCTCGCTTACACCCTGCAAGTGTAACTAATGATAATCGAATTGAGGATTTTTGTTCTAACTCGCTGTGGAATGTTTGTTTTCCTTGTACTTGTGTTCAAAGTATAAAAGCAAGTAGTACAAAATGTAACAAAGTATATGTTTCTCAGCCCACAATTTAAAAGTATAAAAAGTTGTTGAAAAGGTGGGACTATGATCTCACCTCGAGTGCACGAGTATAAATGTACTTCAACAAGTAAACGTGTGCATGAAAGTTGCTTAGCCTTGACCTAAACAAGTAAGTTATATCAATTAACCGGTTACGACACAAAGTCGGGTGAAATGTGTTCAATTAGTCCTATGGCTCATTACGACTCGATTAAGTATAGCATGTGAATCACGTTGTCAAGTTTCATACAAGAAACAAGTATAAAAGCATGTTAGAATGATTGTATAAAAGTTTGGTTAAGTTTGACTAAAAGTCAAACTTGGTCAAAGTCAACGAAAAAGTCAACGCGTTCGGGTCGGGTCCCGAACTATTTTTCTATGCTAAATATTCATATACAAGTATATTAAAACAAGTTTCATGTGAATCGGAGGTCGGTAGCTAGTCAAACATTTCGCGTGAAATGCGCCAAACAAGGCAGAATCTGGCCAGGCCAATCCGCGCGCCGCGCGGAAATGGGGCGCGCCGCGCCACCATCTGGGCAGGCACTTTTCTGTTTTTCAAAGTATGCACGAGCTAAAACCAAATAACCACATCTTATGATCCGCAAACAATTAGAACATGTATCTTATATCATCGGAAAGGTATTTTAACAAGGAATACCACTAAACACTTTTCATAGATCATAACCGACAATTTCCAAATCGAAAACATCATCAAAGTTCATCATTTTCAACCAAAAATCAAAGAAACGCATTTTATGATTCGGGAATCCAATTTACACATACGATATGCCGTTTTGAAGGTAATGAAGCATACATTACTACTAAACACTAACAATTAACATTTCATGGCATTCAAGCATCAAAAGTTCATGTCAAGAACTATCAAACCCTAGTCAAACATCACAAAATCATTAATCGGGTTTTTGAAGTTTTCTTAATCAACCTACACCTCAAAATGTGGCTAATGATACTAGTAACACAATTAAAACATGCACTTTAACAATCTAACAACATTAACTCATCCAAAATCAAGGATTAAGCAAACCCATTTCAAATGTTCAAACTAGTTACTCAAAACAACAAATCGAGCAAGTAAATCATATATTCATGCTAGACACGAGCCATAGACACTAACTAACACCATTTCAAATCAAAAACACGAATTTAGAGAAATCTAGAGTTTTAGAAATGTTACCCAAACGAGATGAAGTTGGTATCAAATTGTAGAGGATGAAGAGAGGATTCCAAATATGTAATTTGTTTTGTTGTAAGCCTCCTAGATCGAATTTAGATGATGAATGATTGAATTGGGTGTTTGTGTGTGTGTTCTTGCTAGAGAGAAAGAGAGAGAGATGGAGGGATTGAATGGTGGTGATTGGGGTGGACTAGTTGACCTAGTCAACTAGTTTGCCCCGTGTCAATTTTAGTCCCTCGAGTTTCAAAGCGGGTGCGGGAATTAACCAAACGAATATTTTTAAAACGCTCGAGTAAACGGGTGATGTCAAAATTAAATAGCGGGAATATAATGAATGTTAGTCAACGGAAACTGGGAATTTAAATAGCGAAAGATATTATTAAAAAAAAAAGACGGTGTTAAAAATAAATTTAACGGAAAAACGCGGGATGTTACATTATCCACACCTCAAAAGAAATTTCGTCCCGAAATTTAGTTGGAAGTAGTAGTTGTTGAATCTTACTCGAGATCTTGCGTTGTAAATTCTACGAATAAGTGAAGGTACGTCCTTGAGTATTTCCACGAATTTTGACGGTCGGGATCATATGTTGTTTTAAGGTTTGGTTCCATGATTTTATGGTTTCCGGTCCTCCTAGGAAGTGAGGTTTATCGTCGATAGTGAGTTCATCAAAGAAGATAACAAGTTCTCGTTTCGCAAAACACGTCTTTGAGTTGGTACATCAAATGTAGGATAACGGAGACCCAAAATGAGTTGGAAAAGTCTAAACGGCTAGCGACGGGTCCAAAACACCCCAAGAATTTAAAGGATCAAAATATCGCGGATTTAGCTTCCTACGTTTTCCCGAAACGGATTGCACCTTTCCAAGGTGCGACTCTTAACGTGACGCGGTTTCCCACGTGGAATTTGAAATGTTTACGTCTAACATCGGCGTAGCTCTTGGTGATTACGAGTCGCGTAGGGTTTTACCTGAATATGAATAAATTTTCTCGGTTGCTCATGAATACCCTCGGCCCCGGTGAATTGATCATCGTTTACTTGGTTCGACAAAGGAGAATGACGTTTCCGGTCACGTGTGGTTTCAAAAGGAGTGACGTTAAAACTCGAATGAAAATCATTGTAGTACGAGGATTCGGTTTAAGGAAAATACTTTTCTCAAGTAAATTTGAAGTTGGTAATACAAACTTGTATTATGGTTTCCAAGGTTTAAATCGCATGTTTGTTCGGTCCGTCGGGTTGTGGATGGTACGCGGTACTCATGTCTAAACGCGGTCCCGAGGCTTTTTGTAAGGTACTCCAAAATCTAGAAGTGAAACGAGGATCTCGATCCGAAACGGGGTATATTTCCCTAAGGCATATTGAACAAGTTTGCTAGGAATTGAAAACGTTAGCTAGGACGAGTTTCTCAAGAAAATTCGCGTCGCGGAAGATTTATCGGTTTTCAAATACGTTCGTCGAGACTATTCACCCTCGAGGCGAATACTAGTATAACGTGGAGAGTCCCTCCCTCCATTGGGAGTTTAGAATAAAGATTTCCTGAACCGGAAGTACGAGTGTGGTGAGAGAGAAGTTCCGCCCCGATGTAAGCATAACGAGTAAATTGTAGTTAGTCAACAAGACTGCGCGAGGACGAGCTAGTATACCCGTGTGACATACGGTTGAAGTCGAACGGAATCGGTAATTCATTCGAAAGCATAAATATAATTTGACAATAATTGAAGGTGTGTCCCCGGTATGGTTGTTATAAATATTCTCGGAGTTTTCGGATGTCCAAACATGAAAAGATGAAGTCATGTACATGGCACATGGTGGTGTTTAGGTTGATCGAGTCTAACCACCATCACGCGTCACTAGAACTTTGGTATGTCTTACCGTAATATAACCACGTTGATCGAGTGTCGTTATATTACGCTAACTCATACCTCCATTCCCACATCACTCTATAGATTCAAGTTCGTGTAATCGCGAAAATCTAAAATGAACAAAATGTAACGACGTCTCAAACGTGACTCGTATTAAATCGAAAGAATTGGTGCAACTCTGAAGATGCGTTCCCCGAGGGAAGTGTATAGTTGATTGTTCACGTCAATGTGGTTCGAGTCAAACAATATGTATTTAGGTATGAAAAGAGTAACGAGTCATGATAACAAGTAGTACGCAACCGTAGCGATAAATAGTGATGACGATACTCATCTAGAGTAGTGACGGTGACTTTACAATACTCATGGATAGTAAGCTAAGACGGGGTGGATAACAACCAAAGAATTAGAGTTCCCGAGCTAGAGTGGCTAACGAAGTCGCGGTCATCCGTACGCGTATGAATCTTGAATTCACGTGTTTTACCAAAAATTGGCGGAATACGAGTTCGTATGATGAAAGTTTGGGTACCATTAAAAAGTTTTCCTAAGAATGATTCAAGTATAATGCACAAGTAGTCAAGTAAGTGCTATCTATAGCAAATGTATGTCAGAATGCAATGATTAACTATCCGGTTGTAGTCTAGACTCACTAATGCGTCCTAACGACTCTGTTAGACACACTAATGCACGTCCTAGTTCCCTACAACCAACGCTCTGATACCACTTGTAACGACCCGACCAAAACCGTTATTGACGGCGCCGTTAACTTAGGTCCCGTTGCGTGGTCGTAGTCCCTATAGGAGACTCGTTTGACCAAAATTATGTCGCATTCATTTGAAAGGTACAAGACTTGCAAGTTTAGTTTAACAAACGGATCGACAAATAGTTTAAGTTTACAAAGTTGTAAAGTATGAATGAAATAACTTGCGACATAATTAGTTTGAAATCACAATTTCTATAAATAGCGTAAGTATGTAAACAACATGTTTAAATCCAAAGGTGCTATCACTAGCGTATGCATGTATGTATGCTTGACCCCAAGCAAGAAATCAGAGTGTATGCATGTATGCTCGACTCCAAGCAAGTATGAGTGTACGCGGAAGCATGTATCAAATAGCCAAGTATGAACCTGAGAAACATATAGAAAACTGTCAACGAAAAACGTTGGTGAAATCATAGGTGTTTGTAATAAACGTTGTTTTTGAACCACAAGATTTAGTATTCCCATAGTTGATTATCAAAATTGTTTGCATTCCAAAAGTATTGTTCGCGAGCACCCAATTATCAAGACTTAACGTTTCCTTCCATAGAACCCCATCACAATAGTGTTAGAACATACACTGTTTCTCGAAAATATATTTCATCCGTAGACGGTAGCGAACCGTCCGTAATGAGGGTTTGTCAAACCCGTATGGCCACACAATATAAGTTCTCGCTTACACCCTGCAAGTGTAACTAATGATAATCGAATTGAGGATTTTTGTTCTAACTCGCTGTGGAATGTTTGTTTTCCTTGTACTTGTGTTCAAAGTATAAAAGCAAGTAGTACAAAATGTAACAAAGTATATGTTTCTCAGCCCACAATTTAAAAGTATAAAAAGTTGTTGAAAAGGTGGGACTATGATCTCACCTCGAGTGCACGAGTATAAATGTACTTCAACAAGTAAACGTGTGCATGAAAGTTGCTTAGCCTTGACCTAAACAAGTAAGTTATATCAATTAACCGGTTACGACACAAAGTCGGGTGAAATGTGTTCAATTAGTCCTATGGCTCGTTACGACTCGATTAAGTATAGCATGTGAATCACGTTGTCAAGTTTCATACAAGAAACAAGTATAAAAGCATGTTAGAATGATTGTATAAAAGTTTGGTTAAGTTTGACTAAAAGTCAAACTTGGTCAAAGTCAACGAAAAAGTCAACGCGTTCGGGTCGGGTCCCGAACTATTTTTCTATGCTAAATATTCATATACAAGTATATTAAAACAAGTTTCATGTGAATCGGAGGTCGGTAGCTAGTCAAACATTTCGCGTGAAATGCGCCAAACAAGGCAGAATCTGGCCAGGCCAATCCGCGCGCCGCGCGGGGATGGGGCGCGCCGCGCCACCATCTGGGCAGGCACTTTTCTGTTTTTCAAAGTATGCACGAGCTAAAACCAAATAACCACATCTTATGATCCGCAAACAATTAGAACATGTATCTTATATCATCGGAAAGGTATTTTAACAAGGAATACCACTAAACACTTTTCATAGATCATAACCGACAATTTCCAAATCGAAAACATCATCAAAGTTCATCATTTTCAACCAAAAATCAAAGAAATGCATTTTATGATTCGGGAATCCAATTTACACATACGATATGCCGTTTTGAAGGTAATGAAGCATACATTACTACTAAACACTAACAATTAATATTTCATGGCATTCAAGCATCAAAAGTTCATGTCAAGAACTATCAAACCCTAGTCAAACATCACAAAATCATTAATCGGGTTTTTGAAGTTTTCTTAATCAACCTACACCTCAAAATGTGGCTAATGATACTAGTAACACAATTAAAACATGCACTTTAACAATCTAACAACATTAACTCATCCAAAATCAAGGATTAAGCAAACCCATTTCAAATGTTCAAACTAGTTACTCAAAACAACAAATCGAGCAAGTAAATCATATATTCATGCTAGACACGAGCCATAGACACTAACTAACACCATTTCAAATCAAAAACACGAATTTAGAGAAATCTAGAGTTTTAGAAATGTTACCCAAACGAGATGAAGTTGGTATCAAATTGTAGAGGATGAAGAGAGGATTCCAAATATGTAATTTGTTTTGTTGTAAGCCTCCTAGATCGAATTTAGATGATGAATGATTGAATTGGGTGTTTGTGTGTGTGTTCTTGCTAGAGAGAAAGAGAGAGAGATGGAGGGATTGAATGGTGGTGATTGGGGTGGACTAGTTGACCTAGTCAACTAGTTTGCCCCGTGTCAATTTTAGTCCCTCGAGTTTCAAAGCGGGTGCGGGAATTAACCAAACGAATATTTTTAAAACGCTCGAGTAAACGGGTGATGTCAAAATTAAATAGCGGGAATATAATGAACGTTAGTCAACGAAAACTGGGAATTTAAATAGCGAAAGATATTATTAAAAAAAAAGACGGTGTTAAAAATAAATTTAACGGAAAAACGCGGGATGTTACACTTACAAGATTGGAAGTGAGCTAGCAAACTTGAAAGTATTCTTGATTTTATGAAACTAGAACTTTTGGAATTTATGAAGAACACTTAGAACTTGAAGATAGAACTTGAGAGAGATCAATTAGATGAAGAAAATTGAAGAATGAAAGTGTTTGTAGGTGTTTTTGGTCGTTGGTGTATGGATTAGATATAAAGGATATGTAATTTTGTTTTCATGTAAATAAGTCATGAATGATTACTCATATTTTTGTAATTTTATGAGATATTTCATGCTAGTTGCCAAATGATGGTTCCCACATGTGTTAGGTGACTCACATGGGCTGCTAAGAGCTGATCATTGGAGTGTATATACCAATAGTACATACATCTAAAAGCTGTGTATTGTACGAGTACGAATACGGGTGCATACGAGTAGAATTGTTGATGAAACTGAACGAGGATGTAATTGTAAGCAGTTTTGTTAAGTAGAAGTATTTTGATAAGTGTCTTGAAGTCTTTCAAAAGTGTATGAATACATATTAAAACACTACATGTATATACATTTTAACTGAGTCGTTAAGTCATCGTTAGTCGTTACATGTAAATGTTGTTTTGAAACCTTTAGGTTAACGATCTTGTTAAATGTTGTTAACCCAATGTTTATAATATCAAAAGAGATTTTAAATTATTATATTATCATGATATTATGATGTACGAATATCTCTTAATATGATATATATACATTAAATGTCGTTACAACGATAATCGTTACATATATGTCTCGTTTCAAAATCATTAAGTTAGTAGTCTTGTTTTTACATATGTAGTTCATTGTTAATATACTTAATGATATGTTTACTTATCATAATATCATGTTAACTATATATATAACCATATATATGTCATCATATAGTTTTTACAAGTTTTAACGTTCGTGAATCACCGGTCAACTTGGGTGGTCAATTGTCTATATGAAACATATTTCAATTAATCAAGTCTTAACAAGTTTGATTACTTAACATGTTGGAAACATTTAATCATGTAAATATCAATCTAAATTAATATATATAAACATGGAAAAGTTCGGGTCACTACAGTACCTACCCGTTAAATAAATTTTGTCCCGAAATTTTAAGCTGTTGAAGGTGTTGACGAATCTTCTGGAAATAGATGCGGGTATTTCTACTTCATCTGATCTTCACGCTCCCAGGTGAACTCAGGTCCTCTATGAGCATTCCATCGAACCTTAACAATTGGTATCTTGTTTTGCTTAAGTCTTTTAACCTCACGATCCATTATTTCGACGGGTTCTTCGATGAATTGAAGTTTTTCGTTGATTTGGATTTCATGTAACGGAATAGTGAGATCTTCTTTAGCAAAACATTTCTTCAAATTCGAGACGTGGAAAGTGTTATGTACAGCCGCGAGTTGTTGAGGTAACTCAAGTCGGTAAGCTACTGGTCCGACACGATCAATAATCTTGAATGGTCCAATATACCTTGGATTTAATTTCCCTCGTTTACCAAATCGAACAACACCTTTCCAAGGTGCAACTTTAAGCATGACCATCTCTCCAATTTCAAATTCTATATCTTTTCTTTTAATGTCAGCGTAGCTCTTTTGTCGACTTTGGGCGGTTTTCAACCGTTGTTGAATTTGGATGATCTTCTCGGTAGTTTCTTGTATAATCTCCAGACCCGTAATCTGTCTATCCCCCACTTCACTCCAACAAATCGGAGACCTGCACTTTCTACCATAAAGTGCTTCAAACGGTGCCATCTCAATGCTTGAATGGTAGCTGTTGTTGTAGCAAAATTCTGCTAACGGTAGATGTCGATCCCAACTGTTTCCGAAATCAATAACACATGCTCGTAGCATGTCTTCAAGCGTTTGTATCATCCTTTCGCTCTGCCCATCAGTTTGTGGATGATAGGCAGTACTCATGTCTAGACGAGTTCCTAATGCTTGCTGTAATGTCTGCCAGAATCTTGAAATAAATCTGCCATCCCTATCAGAGATAATAGAGATTGGTATTCCATGTCTGGAGACGACTTCCTTCAAATACAGTCGTGCTAACTTCTCCATCTTGTCATCTTCTCTTATTGGCAGGAAGTGTGCTGATTTGGTGAGACGATCAACTATTACCCAAATAGTATCAAAACCACTTGCAGTCCTTGGCAATTTAGTGATGAAATCCATGGTAATGTTTTCCCATTTCCATTCCGGGATTTCGGGTTGTTGAAGTAGACCTGATGGTTTCTGATGCTCAGCTTTGACCTTAGAACACGTCAAACATTCTCCTACGTATTTAGCAACATCGGCTTTCATACCCGGCCACCAAAAATGTTTCTTGAGATCCTTGTACATCTTCCCCGTTCCAGGATGTATTGAGTATCTGGTTTTATGAGCTTCTCTAAGTACCATTTCTCTCATATCTCCAAATTTTGGTACCCAAATCCTTTCAGCCCTATACCGGGTTCCGTCTTCCCGAATATTAAGATGCTTCTCTGATCCTTTGGGTATTTCTGATAGAATTCATGACATAAACAAAGTCACAAAACCCATTTTAAGTGTATGTAAATTCGTGTATATGTATACATAAAGCGGAAGCAATTTAAAGTTTATGCATGTATAGTTTAAGCCTTTTAAACTTGAATTCCATAAAAGATCTAGTCTTGAATAATACACTAAAATGTAAATAGAGCTAGTTATGGAGTTTTTACCTCCTCTAATCAAAGAGGGTGAAGAAACTAGATGTAGAGAAGAAGATGATGAAAAAGGGCTTGTTTCTCACTTGAAACCTCAAGTTTTGTATACCCACAAGTATGCAACCAACACCACCTTTGGTTAGGATTTACAAGACACCAAATTACAAGCAAAATCAAACCAAAACCACCTTTTGGAACCCCTTCAAAATCGGCCAAAATATGGAGGAGGAAGAAGAAGATTTTTGCTAGTTTGAAACTTGAGAGAAGTGTGTGTAAAGTTGTGCAAGAGTCATATGCATGTATGGGAGACTACAACTAGTTAAAGCAAGCATGGGAGGTGTCTTGGGACTCCCCAAAACCGTCCCCCTTTGTTTTTTTTTTTTTTTTTTTTTTTATTATTTAATTAATGATTAAAGCATGCTTGAAACTAGTTACATACACTTTATTATGCATGTACATTTATATATGTTATAAACCTTTTATAAACATATAAATATACATATGTTACAAGTACATGTATATTATTTATAAGCCACTTATAAATATATACATATAAGTTACTTGCACATCTATTCTATTTCATAACCATTTTATAAAATTATAACACACAAATAAGTTTAATCAACCAATTAAACTTATACTTAAAATTATCCAAATAATTTAATCTCAAGTATTTTACTTTAGAGAACCAATTTTCTAAAGTTTAAGTGTCAAGTATTAGTTTTAATAATCCAATCATTAAACAAATACATAAAGGTGTTGATAAACTTGTTATTGGGTATGACCCGACTTGGATCATAACATATTAGCCACATTAATTTATTATGTCTCTCGGGCATATAAAATACTATCAATCTCCCACTTGCACGAGAAACATAAGGAATTAATGCAAGTGACGGATACCACCTAACGACCGTCCATCACCCCCAATATGTTATGACTTAGTGCCATTCAATAACATCATCCCTTTCGAGTTCCCATCTCGAATATGATTAGGTGAATCTTTCACTATATCCTTTTGTCCTAGATGTCATGCTAAATCCAAGAGACATAGAGTGATCACTCTCTTATAGATTTAGCTTTATCAGGCCTTAGACATCTGACTCTCAACGAATAAGAGGGACAAATTCCATCTTGACTACATACGTCCTAGACACTACACCTTGCATCATACCTGAAGCCTCCCTTATGAGCTACCATGTTTCAGAATAGCGAAGGAAGGAATCAAAGCACAATACTCGGTGAATATCTGAACCCAATATGTATCTCAGGTCAGAGGATACAATGATATTCTCCTTTACTCAAGATTACATGTGATCAACCACAAAGGCTCCATACAGTAAACCTTGAGAGCGGGTCTTCCAATATTTGTTTCCCACAAATATCTATGAACCTTGGTTGCAGCCTTGCCGCACATTCAACCTATAAATGTATACCAATCCAAGTTCATAATAGTCTAAACCTCACACTTGTTCCCACAAATGTGATCGACTACGGAAATTTTGAATAATTGCTAATTCATGGATGAAATATGCAAAATAGGAACATAACTCAAATAAATTAACACCACAGTTATATTAATGAGTTTGAATAATTTCGATCCGGTACAATACATAAATAGATCAAATCCAATCACTAGAATATCGAAGCCCTAATGCACAAACATGTCCCTTATGTTTTGGCCCATGTAAGAGCTTCGTGAGAGGATCCGCAACATTTTGATCTGTGTGAACTTTGTGAATACATATCTTTCCTTTTTCAACCTCATCCCTAATGTAGTTGAATCTCCGCTCAATGTGACGGGTCTTTTGATGAGCACGAGGTTCCTTGATTTGAGCAATCGCACCCTCGTTGTCACAAAAGATCTCAAGAGGGTCCTGAATGGAAGGGACCACTCCTAAGTCGTCGATGAATTTCTTCATCCATGCAGCTTCCTGAGCTGCCAATGAGGCGGCAATGTACTCCGACTCTGTAGTGGATAACGCAACAACTTCCTGTTTCGCACTCTTCCAAGAGACCGCACCACCATTTAACATGAATACATAACCGGATTGTGATCGGGAGTCATCTCGATCAGTTTGGAAACTCGCGTCCACGTAACCTTTTACAACGAGTTCCTCCTCACCAGACCCATATATAAGAAACATATCCTTAGTCCTTCTAAGGTATTTCAATATACATTTAACCGCAGTCCAATGACTATTTCCTGGGTTATTCTGGTATCTACTTGTCAAGCTTAGAGCGCATGACACATCCGGTCTAGTACATATCATTGCATACATGATAGACCCAATAGCAGATGCGTATGGGACTTTCTTCATTCTCTCTTGTTCATCTTTCGTGGTAGGACACTGAGATGAACTGAGAATGGTTCCCTTTTGAATAGGTACCAAACCTTTCTTAGAGTTTTCCATCTTGAACCTTTTCAAGACTTTATCAATGTATGTACTTTGGCTTAAACCTATCAATCTCTTGGATCTATTCCTATAGATTCCAATCCCCAATATGTATTGTGCTTCTCCAAGATCCTTAATGGAGAAGTAACTCTTTAGCCAAGTTTTGACTTCTTGCATTGTGGTTATATCATTCCCAAATAATAATATATCATCCACATATAGCACAAGGAACATTATAGAGCTCCCACTAGCCTTCTTGTATACACAAGCTTCATCACCATTTTTAATGAAGCCAAATTTCTTTGCCTCTTCATTAAAACGATGATTCCACATTCTAGATGCTTGTTTCAATCCGTAGATCGATTTCTTTAACTTGCATACCTTTTTAGGATTTTTCGGATCGACAAAACCTTCGGGCTGTACCATATAGACATCTTCCTCAAGATATCCATTTAGGAAAGCAGTTTTGACATCCATTTGCCAAATTTCGTAATCATAATGAGCAGCGATGGCAAATAATATCCTAATAGACTTTAGCATTGCCACAGGCGAGAAAGTTTCATCATAGTCAACCCCTTGAGTTTGAGTGAAACCCTTTGCTACAAGTCTAGCTTTGTATGTATCCAAGTTTCCATGTATGTCGGTTTTCATTTTGAAAATCCACTTGCAATCAACTAGCTTAGAGCTAGGAGGTTGCTCAACAAGTTCCCAAACTTGGTTGTCATACATGGATTGCATCTCGGCGTTCATGGCTTCCTGCCATTTATTTTTATCAATCCTTGATAAAGCATCTTTGTAGTTTACCGGTTCATCCAAATCAACCGTATAGCAACCATCCACGAGAAAACCATATCTCTCAGGAGGATTACTAATCCTACTAGATCTTCGAACGTCTTGTGTACCTTGATCATCTACTTGATCATTTTTAACATCCTCATGTTGAGTGCTAGTGTCAACCAATTGTGTATCATCGGCTTGATCTTGTACCTCTACAAGATCTATTTTCCTTTCACCATCACCTTCCATAAGGAACTTGGTTTCAAGGAATTCCGCTTTCCGAGCAACAAATACCGTTTGCTCGGATGGATCATAGAAGTAATATCCCATGTCATCTTTGGGATATCCTATGAAGATACACTTTGTGGATCGAGCATGTAGCTTATTTGCTACATAACGCTTAGGATAAGCTTCACATCTCCATACTTTCAAGTATGAAAGAGAAGGAGGTTTTCCAAACCACATCTCATGAGGAGTTCGTTCCACTTTCTTGGTTGGGGCCATATTTAAAATACGAGCCGCGGAGCTTAGACAATAACCCCAAAATGATAGAGGTAACGAGCTTCTAGCCATCATAGATCGAACCATATCCATTAGGGTTCGGTTCCTCCTTTCGGAAACTCCATTAAGTTGGGGTGTTCCGGGTGGAGTAAGTTGCGAGATAATCCCACAACTCCTAAGATGATCTTGGAAAGCATCGCTTAGGTATTCACCTCCTCTATCGGTACGTAGTACCTTAATTGTCTTATTGAGTTGATTTTGTACTTCGTTTTGATATTCTTTGAATGCTTCAAACGTTTCGTCCTTGTGTCTTAATAAGTAGACATATCCGAAACGACTAAAGTCATCAATGAAAGTAACAAAGTATCTTTCACCATTCCTAGTCATGGGTTTAAAGGGTCCACATACATCCGAATGTATTAATCCCAATAAATCTTTAGCCCTTTCATAAGTCCCTTTGAAAGGTGCTTTAGTCATCTTGCCTTGTAAACAAGATTCACATACATCAAACGAATCCATTTCATTTGATTTCAAAAGTCCATTCTTTTGAAGTGTATGCATTCGGTTCTTGTTTATATGTCCAAGGCGACAATGCCATAAATAGGAATCACTCAAATCCCTTTTGAGTTTCTTGGTGCTAGTATGGTATATAGAGCTCGATGATGCGTCATCATGAACCAATTCATAAATTCCATTTGAAGGCGAAGCCTTGAAATAGAATACATTATCTTTAGAAAAATGGATATCATCATCAATAAAATTAACATTGAAACCACATTGTCTTAAGCGAGAAATAGAAATAATGTTTCGACATAAATCCGGTGCATACAAAACATTTTCTAAAATAAGCTTCAATCCACTTGGAAGCTTCAAAACAAATTCTCCTTGAGCTTTAACATGCACCTTTGCACCATTGCCCATATAGAGACTTGATGTTCCCGCTTTATGATCACTTCTTTTGAACCCCTGCAAAGTATTGCAAATATGAGTTCCACATCCCGTGTCTAATACCCATGTATTAGAAGAAGTAATACTAAGCTCTATATATACCATGTATATATTACCTGAGGTTTGCCCTGCATCCCTCTTGTCCTTCAACTCTTTAAGATAGACCGGACAGTTTCGTTTCCAATGACCCATCTCACCGCAACCGAAACATGGGTCTTCCTTGGGGTTTGCCTTCTCGGCTACCTTTTGCTTCTTTGCCTTGTTGATGGTTGGGGTAACCATCTTCCCCTTCCCTTTGCCTTGATGGGCGGGTCCTCTTCTCTTAGTCACCTTTGGCTTAGAGGTGTTACCTTTAGACCCACCTTGATCGATTGCTAACACGGGTAAAGTCCTTTTACCCATGCTAGTTTCCGCCGTCCTAAGCATACCATGAAGCTCACCTATGCTCTTATCCATCCCATTCATGTTGTAATTAATTACAAATTGATCAAACCTCTTTGATAGGGAGTTAAGGATAAGATCGGTGGCTAACTCATTAGATATGTTAAGGTTAAGACGGTTAGCACGATCGATAAGGCTCTTCATCTTAAGTACATAAGATGAAACCGATTGGGTATCGTCCATACGACAAGCATGAAGCGCCCGAACCGTTTCGAAACGCTCAACACGTGCTTGTTGGAGAAACATCTCCTTCAATTGTGTTATCATGTCGTATGCGCTATGATGCTCGAAATCCTTTTGGAGTTCGGGTATCATAGTCCCAAGCATTAAGCATGAGACTTGAAGGGAGTCGTGGCAATACTTATCGTAAGAGGCCATTGCCTCCACATCACTCTCATCCGGTTGATCGGGAATGGGGTCCTCAAGCACATACATTTTATCCTCTTGTTTGAGGACAATCCGAAGATTGCGGAACCAATCCATAAAATTTGTATGGTTGAGTTTGTCTTTCTCGAGGAGAGACCGTAATGATAGGTTGTTAAAGTTAAGTGGTGCATTGTTCATGTTGTTGTTGTTATTTGCGGCCATCTACAAAATTCAATAAAGTTCATTTAAGTATTGATTTAGATTTAATAGACAATACCCTTTAATTTTGTTTTATTAAATGTTAGAATCCAACGGTAAATCAAATTTCGGTTAGGTGACCTTTATCCCGTCATTTGATTTAGCTAGGTAGTCGTAATGACAATTGCAATCCTTTTGCAACTTCTAATTTATGGGATCATGCAATCCTTTTGCATGGCATATTAATCCCATCAACGCCTATTCGTTCCTCATGCTTCGGTGACCCTAAGTTCATGATTCCCAAATCAAGTTGTCCTACTTGTGTAGACTTGTAAACTTAACATGCAAGTGGTTAGGTGACCTTTATCCCACATGTATGCAAAGTGTACCTTATTCATGTTAGTTCACTCATGATGGTTAGGTGACCTTTATCCCATCAAGAGATTCCTAATATGTCTAAGTGTTTCCACAAAAGGATGGCGTTTAACTTGTTTACCTTGTTTTAGTTAAGGGATTTTAGGTTTTCTACATTCTAGTTTAGAAAACAAAGTGCTATACACCAACATGCATTTGGTGTGTAGTATGTTTATGAAAAACCCATTTTCATGTACCTTTTAGTAACCAATTACTAGTTTTAACCATTTCATTACCTTTTTAAATAAACCATTTTACTTAAGTCTAATAACCAATTATTAGTGTCATTTTGTTATGTTTTATTATAACCAATTATAATTTATCATGCAAGTTCATAACATGTGATGATCTTGTAGCAACCAAACATACAAACATACACAAACATGCATAACAAAGTGTTCACAATCAAGAGCCATTTTGGTGGACATTTGTTTAGCCAAAAAACAAATGTCACCTAAGAGGGTTAACCAAAGTAAGAGATTTTTACCAAAACCTCCCACTTAAACTTGTAACTTCATAAGCTTCATCTTGAATCTTCTTCATGAATCTTCACTTTCATTTTACAAAATCATATCCTAATACAATTTTTCTAGAAAATGAAATAACAACCTATTCTATTTTACAAACCAAAATAGAACAAATTACATACAAAATTACAAGATCAAATACAACTTTTGCAAACCAAATTTACAAAATAATTACAACCATATGAATGAATATTACAAATCATGAATAACAACCAAATCATCCAAACATTCAACCACACGGTCTAGGCTCGATTGTGAACAACAACATAACAACAAACATGGCCAAACTTGAAATCCCAAACCCATTTTTGGGACCCAATAATTCGGCCATCACCTTACACCCACCAAAACTCAATATTTTTTACATTCTACTTTCATGCATGTTGGTAGATTGTAAAGAAAGTGAGTTTACTAGCCAAAAACAAGAAGCATATTAACAAGACTTTGGCTCTAGATACCATTGATAGAATTCATGACATAAACAAAGTCACAAAACCCATTTTAAGTGTATGTAAATTCGTGTATATGTATACATAAAGCGGAAGCAATTTAAAGTTTATGCATGTATAGTTTAAGCCTTTTAAACTTGAATTCCATAAAAGATCTAGTCTTGAATAATACACTAAAATGTAAATAGAGCTAGTTATGGAGTTTTTACCTCCTCTAATCAAAGAGGGTGAAGAAACTAGATGTAGAGAAGAAGATGATGAAAAAGGGCTTGTTTCTCACTTGAAACCTCAAGTTTTGTATACCCACAAGTATGCAACCAACACCACCTTTGGTTAGGATTTACAAGACACCAAATTACAAGCAAAATCAAACCAAAACCACCTTTTGGAACCCCTTCAAAATCGGCCAAAATATGGAGGAGGAAGAAGAAGATTTTTGCTAGTTTGAAACTTGAGAGAAGTGTGTGTAAAGTTGTGCAAGAGTCATATGCATGTATGGGAGACTACAACTAGTTAAAGCAAGCATGGGAGGTGTCTTGGGACTCCCCAAAACCGTCCCCCTTTGTTTTTTTTTTTTTTTTTTTTATTATTTAATTAATGATTAAAGCATGCTTGAAACTAGTTACATACACTTTATTATGCATGTACATTTATATATGTTATAAACCTTTTATAAACATATAAATATACATATGTTACAAGTACATGTATATTATTTATAAGCCACTTATAAATATATACATATAAGTTACTTGCACATCTATTCTATTTCATAACCATTTTATAAAATTATAACACACAAATAAGTTTAATCAACCAATTAAACTTATACTTAAAATTATCCAAATAATTTAATCTCAAGTATTTTACTTTAGAGAACCAATTTTCTAAAGTTTAAGTGTCAAGTATTAGTTTTAATAATCCAATCATTAAACAAATACATAAAGGTGTTGATAAACTTGTTATTGGGTATGACCCGACTTGGATCATAACATATTAGCCACATTAATTTATTATGTCTCTCGGGCATATAAAATACTATCAATTTCATCCTTTAAATTTCCCTTTTTTAAAACTCCTTGTTGCGCCTCCTTTATTTGAGTAGTAAGGTTATTATGAATCATTATATTCATAGATTTTACTCGAATGGGTTCTCTATCCTTCCTGCTCAAGGCATCGGCTACCACATTTGCCTTCCCCGGGTGGTAACGAATCTCAAAGTCGTAATCATTCAACAATTCAATCCACCTACGCTGCCTCATATTCAGTTGTTTCTGATTAAATATGTGTTGAAGACTTTTGTGGTCGGTATATATAATACTTCTGACCCCATATAAGTAATGCCTCCAAGTCTTTAATGCAAAAACAACCGCGCCTAATTCCAAATCATGCGTTGTATAATTTTGTTCATGAATCTTCAATTGTCTAGACGCATAAGCAATCACCTTCGTTCGTTGCATTAATACACAACCGAGACCTTGCTTTGATGCGTCACAATAAATCACAAAATCATCATTCCCTTCAGGCAATGACAATATAGGTGCCGTAGTTAGCTTTTTCTTCAATAACTGAAACGCTTTCTCTTGTTCATCATTTCATTCAAATTTCTTCCCTTTATGCGTTAATGCAGTCAAGGGTTTTGCTATTCTGGAAAAGTCTTGGATGAACCTTCTGTAGTAACCAGCTAGTCCTAAAAACTGGGGTATGTGTTTCGGAGTTTTCGGGGTTTCCCACTTTTCAACAGTTTCTATCTTTGCCGGATCCACCTTAATACCTTCTTTGTTCACTATGTGACCGAGGAATTGAACTTCTTCCAACCAAAATGCACACTTTGAAAACTTAGCGTACAATTCTTCCTTCCTCAATACTTCTAACACCTTTCTCAAATGTTCACCGTGTTCTTGGTCATTCTTTGAGTAAATAAGTATGTCATCAATGAAAACAATGACAAACTTGTCAAGGTATGGTTCACACACTCGGTTCATAAGGTCCATGAACACAGCTGGTGCATTAGTTAAACCAAACGGCATGACCATAAACTCGTAATGACCGTAACGTGTTTTGAAAGCAGTCTTTGGAATATCATCTTCTTTCACCCGCATTTGATGATACCCGGAACGTAAGTCAATCTTTGAATAAACAGACGAGCCTTGTAGTTGATCAAATTGTAGTGACCCGAACTTTTCCATGTTTATATATATTAATTGAGATTGATATTTACATGATTAAATGTTTCCAACATGTTAAGCAATCAAACTTGTTAAGACTTGATTAATTGAAATATGTTTCATATAGACAATTGACCACCCAAGTTGACCGGTGATTCACGAACGTTAAAACTTGTAAAAACTATATGATGACATATATATGGATATATATATAGTTAACATGATACTATGATAAGTAAACATATCATTAAGTATATTAACAATGAACTACATATGTAAAAACAAGACTACTAACTTAATGATTTTTAAACGAGACATATATGTAACGATTATCGTTGTAAAGACATTTAATGTATATATATCATATTAAGAGATATTCATACATGATAATATCATGATAATATAATAATTTAAAATCTCATTTGATATTATAAACATTGGGTTAACAACATTTAACAAGATCGTTAACCTAAAGGTTTCAAAACAACACTTACATGTAACGACTAACGATGACTTAACGACTCAGTTAAAATGTATATACATGTAGTGTTTTAATAGGTATTTATACACTTTTGAAAGACTTCAATACACTTATCAAAATACTTCTACTTAACAAAAATGCTTACAATTACATCCTCGTTCAGTTTCATCAACAATTCTACTCGTATGCACCCGTATTCGTACTCGTACAATACACAGCTTTTAGATGTATGTACTATTGGTATATACACTACAATGATCAGCTCTTAGCAGCCCATGTGAGTCACCTAACACATGTGGAAACCATCATTTGGCAACTAGCATGAAATATCTCATAAAATTACAAAAATATGAGTAATCATTCATGACTTATTTACATGAAAACAAAATTACATATCCTTTATATCTAATCCATACACCAACGACCAAAAACACCTACAAACACTTTCATTCTTCAATTTTCTTCATCTAATTGATCTCTCTCAAGTTCTATCTTCAAGTTCTAAGTGTTCTTCATAAATTCCAAAAGTTCTAGTTTCATAAAATCAAGAATACTTTCAAGTTTGCTAGCTCACTTCCAATCTTGTAAGGTGATCATCCAACCTCAAGAAATCTTTGTTTCTTACAGTAGGTTATCATTCTAATACAAGGTAATAATCATATTCAAACTTTGGTTCAATTTCTATAACTATAACAATCTTATTTCAAGTGATGATCTTACTTGAACTTGTTTTCGTGTCATGATTCTGCTTCAAGAACTTCGAGCCATCCAAGGATCCATTGAAGCTAGATCCATTTTTCTCTTTTCCAGTAGGTTTATCCAAGGAACTTAAGGTAGTAATGATGTTCATAACATCATTCGATTCATACATATAAAGCTATCTTATTCGAAGGTTTAAACTTGTAATCACTAGAACATAGTTTAGTTAATTCTAAACTTGTTCGCAAATAAAAGTAAATCCTTCTAACTTGACTTTTAAAATCAACTAAACACATGTTCTATATCTATATGATATGCTAACTTAATGATTTAAAACCTGGAAACACGAAAAACACCGTAAAACCGGATTTACGCCGTCGTAGTAACACCGCGGGCTGTTTTGGGTTAGTTAATTAAAAACTATGATAAACTTTGATTTAAAAGTTGTTATTCTGAGAAAATGATTTTTATTATGAACATGAAACTATATCCAAAAATTATGGTTAAACTCAAAGTGGAAGTATGTTTTCTAAAATGGTCATCTAGACGTCGTTCTTTCGACTGAAATGACTACCTTTACAAAAACGACTTGTAACTTATTTTTCCGACTATAAACCTATACTTTTTCTGTTTAGATTCATAAAATAGAGTTCAATATGAAACCATATCAATTTGATTCACTCAAAACGGATTTAAAATGAAGAAGTTATGGGTAAAACAAGATTGGATAATTTTTCTCATTTTAGCTACGTGAAAATTGGTAACAAATCTATTCCAACCATAACTTAATCAACTTGTATTGTATATTATGTAATCTTGAGATACCATAGACACGTATACAATGTTTCGACCTATCATGTCGACACATCTATATATATTTCGGAACAACCATAGACACTCTATATGTGAATGTTGGAGTTAGCTATACAGGGTTGAGGTTGATTCCAAAATATATATAGTTTGAGTTGTGATCAATACTGAGATACGTATACACTGGGTCGTGGATTGATTCAAGATAATATTTATCAATTTATTTCTGTACATCTAACTGTGGACAACTAGTTGTAGGTTACTAACGAGGACAGCTGACTTAATAAACTTAAAACATCAAAATATATTAAAAGTGTTGTAAATATATTTTGAACATACTTTGATATATATGTATATATTGTTATAGGTTCGTGAATCAACCAGTGGCCAAGTCTTACTTCCCGGCGAAGTAAAAATCTGTGAAAGTGAGTTATAGTCCCACTTTTAAAATCTAATATTTTTGGGATGAGAATACATGCAGGTTTTATAAATGATTTACAAAATAGACACAAGTACGTGAAACTACATTCTATGGTTGAATTATCGAAATCGAATATGCCCCTTTTTATTAAGTCTGGTAATCTAAGAATTAGGGAACAGACACCCTAATTGACGCGAATCCTAAAGATAGATCTATTGGGCCTAACAAACCCCATCCAAAGTACCGGATGCTTTAGTACTTCGAAATTTATATCATATCCGAAGGGTGTCCCGGAATGATGGGGATATTCTTATATATGCATCTTGTTAATGTCGGTTACCAGGTGTTCACCATATGAATGATTTTTATCTCTATGTATGGGATGTGTATTGAAATATGAAATCTTGTGGTCTATTATTATGATTTGATATATATAGGTTAAACCTATAACTCACCAACATTTTTGTTGACGTTTTAAGCATGTCTATTCTCAGGTGATTATTAAGAGCTTCCGCTGTCGCATACTTAAATAAGGACGAGATTTGGAGTCCATGCTTGTATGATATTGTGTAAAAAAACTGCATTCAAGAAACTTATTTTGTTGTAACATATTTGTATTGTAAACCATTATGTAATGGTCGTGTGTAAACAGGATATTTTAGATTATCATTATTTGATAATCTACGTAATGCTTTTTAAACCTTTATTGATGAAATAAAGGTTATGGTTTGTTTTAAAAATGAATGCAGTCTTTGAAAAACGTCTCATATAGAGGTCAAAACCTCGCAACGAAATCAATTAATATGAAACGTTTTTCATCAATAAGAACGGGACATTTCACAAATAAGTCGTCGATTCTCGGTAGTGGGTAGCGGTTCTTGATGGTAAGTTTGTTCAACTCTCGGTAGTCGATACACAACCTGAATGTACCATCTTTCTTCTTGACAAACAAAACAGGAGCTCCCCACGGTGATGTGCTTGGTCGAATGAAACCACGCTCTAAAAGTTCTTGTAATTGGTTTTGCAGTTCTTTCATCTCGCTGGGTGCGAGTCTGTAAGGAGCACGAGCTATTGGTGCAGCTCCTGGTACAAGATCTATTTGAAATTCAACGGATCGATGTGGGGGTAATCCCGGTAATTCTTTCGGAAATACATCGGGAAATTCTTTTGCAATGGGAACATCATTGATGCTCTTTTCTTCAGTTTGTACTTTCTCGACGTGTGCTAGAACAGCATAGCAACCTTTTCTTATTAGTTTTTGTGCCTTCAAATTACTAATAAGATGTAGCTTCGTGTTGCCCTTTTCTCCGTACACCATTAAGGGTTTTCCTTTTTCTCGTATAATGCGAATTGCATTTTTGTAACAAACGATCTCTGCTTTCACTTCTTTCAACCAGTCCATACCGATTATCACATCAAAACTCCCTAACTCTACTGGTATCAAATCAATCTTAAATGTTTCGCTAACCAGTTTAATTTCTCGATTCCGACATATATTATCTGCTGAAATTAATTTACCATTTGCTAATTCGAGTAAAAATTTACTATCCAAAGGCGTCAATGGACAACTTAATTTAGCACAAAAATCTCTACTCATATAGCTTCTATCCGCACCCGAATCAAATAAAACGTAAGCAGATTTATTGTCAATAAGAAACGTACCCGTAACAAGCTCCGGGTCTTCCTGTGCCTCTGCCGCATTAATATTGAAAACTCTTCCGCGGCCTTGTCCATTCGTGTTCTCCTGGTTCGGGCAATTTCTAATAATGTGGCCCGGTTTTCCACATTTATAACAAACTACATTGGCATAACTTGCTCCGACACTACTTGCTCCGCCATTACTCGTTCCGACACCATTTGTTCCTTTCGTTCTATTAACCCCTGGTCCGTAGACGTCACACTTCGTCGCGCTATGACCATTTCTTTTACACTTGTTGCAAAATTTGGTGCAGAACCCCGAGTGATACTTTTCATACCTTTGGCATAGCTGCTTCTGATTGTTGTTGCTGTTGCGGTTATTATTGTTGTTGGGATGATTGTTGTAGTTGCTGTTGCTGTTGTTGTTGTTGTTGTTGTTGTTGGGCCGTTTGTTGTAGTTGCGATTGATGTTGCGATTGTTGGGATAATTGTTGCGATTATTGTTGTAATTGCTGTTGTTGTATTGGTGATTCTTATCACCGTTTTCCTCCCACTTTCTTTTAACTTGCTTCACATTGGCCTCTTCAGCAGTCTGTTCTTTAATTCTTTCTTCAATCTGGTTCACTAGTTTGTGAGCCATTCTACATGCCTGTTGTATAGAGGCGGGCTCGTGTGAACTTATATCTTCTTGGATTCTTTCCGGTAATCCTTTCACAAATGCATCGATCTTCTCTTCCTCATCTTCGAATGCTCCCGGATACAATAGGCACAATTCTGTGAATCGTCTTTCGTACGTGGTAATATCAAATCCTTGGGTTCGTAACCCTCTAAGTTCTGTCTTGAGCTTATTGACCTCGGTTCTGGGACGGTACTTCTCGTTCATCAAGTGCTTGAATGCTGACCACGCTAGTGCGTACGCATCGTCTTGTCCCACTTGATCTAGATAGGTATTCCACCATGTTAACGCAGAACCTGTGAAGGTATGCGTAGCGTACTTCACTTTGTCCTCTTCAGTACACTTACTTATGGCAAACACCGATTCGACCTTCTCGGTCCACCGTTTCAATCCGATCGGTCCTTCGGTTCCATCAAATTCCAAAGGTTTGCAGGCAGTGAATTCTTTGTAGGTGCATCCTACACTATTTCCTGTACTGCTAGATCCAAGGTTATTGTTGGTATGTAGCGCAGCCTGTACTGCGGCTATGTTTGAAGCTAGAAAAGTACGGAATTCCTCTTCATTCATATTCACGGTGTGTCGAGTAGTCGGTGCCATTTCCTTCAAAATAGTCAAATGGAACAAGTTAATCATACAGAATATTAAGAGTAGTTAATAGTATTTCGTAGCATAATATGAACTCATTTATAAAAGCTTTTTCTTCATATTAGCGTTTTATAAGTTTAAATTCGGGTAGTACCTACCCGTTAAGTTCATACTTAGTAGCTAATATACAATTCAACTACTACAATTCTATATGAAAAACTGATTATAATAATATTTCGCGTTCAAACTTTTATACAATATTTTACAAACTTACAATACCGCTTATTTTACATAAAGCATGAAATATAGCACACAATAACTTTGATACAAGATAGTTGTGAAGATAATTCTAGCTAGTACACAAGTCGTTCAGCAAAGGCAATAAAGACACGTAATTCATACGTCCAGAAATAAGTCATGCATTCTGGTTTTACTAGGATTACTTCCCATCCTTGGTCTTGTGGAACATAACCGTTATGGCCGTTGATAAGACAGCGTGTTGTAACGTCGTCAAAGGGACGAGGGTTACGTAATGTCCAACAGTCCCGTAACAATATAAAAACCTCATTTCTTACCCCAATTACCGACTCCGTCACTTGTGGGAACGTTTTGTTTAATAGTTGTAGCCCGATGTTCTTGTTCTCACTTTGGTGAGAAGCGAACATTACTAATCCGTAAGCATAACATGCTTCTTTATGTTGCATGTTAGCCGCTTTTTCTAAATCACGAAGTCCAATATTCGGATATATTGAGTCAAAATAATTTCTTAACCCATTGCGTAAAATAGCATTTGGGTTCCCCGCAATATATGCGTCAAAGTAAACACATCGTAACTTATGGATTTCCCAATGTGATATCCCCCATCTTTCGAACGAAAGCCTTTTATAAACCAAGGCATTCTTGGAACGTTCTTCGAATGTCTTACAAACTGATCTCGCCTTAAATAGTTGTGCCGAATAATTCTGACCGACTCTAGACAAGATTTCATCAATCATGTCTCCGGGTAGGTCTCTTAAAATATTGGGTTGTCTATCCATTTTGTGTTTTTATACTGTAAAGTAGACAAGAGTTAGATTCATAAAAAAAATACTTATTAATACAAGCAATTTTTACATATATCATAAAGCATAAGCACACTATATTACTTATATTACACCACACGAATACAACTATCTTATTCCGACTCGCTTGTTTCTTCTCCTTCGGTTTTGGTTCGTTTTGCCAAGTTTCTAGGGATATATGATGTTCCCCTAATACGAGCCGTCGTTATCCACATTGGTTTAGAAAAACCTGGTGGTTTAGAGGTTCTCGGGTCATTGTTACAACTTAAGGACTTCGGGGGTTGACGATACATATAAAGTTCATCGGGGTTGGAATTAGATTTCTCTATTTTTATGCCCTTTCCCTTATTATTTTCTTTTGCCTTTTTAAATTCAGTTGGGGTAATTTCTATAACATCATCGGAATTCTCGTCGGAATCTGATTCATCGGAGAATTGGTAATCCTCCCAATATTTTGCTTCCTTGGCGGAAACACCATTGACCATAATTAACCTTGGTCGGTTGGTTGAGGATTTTCTTTTACTTAACCGTTTTATTATTTCCCCCACCGGTTCTATTTCTTCATCCGTTTCCGATTCTTCTTCCGGTTCCGACTCTTCTTCCGGTTCCGACTCTTCTTCCGGTTCCTCTTCGGGAACTTGTGAATCAGTCCACGAATCATTCCAATTTACATTTGACTCTTCATTATTATTAGGTGAGTCAATGGGACTTGTTCTAGAGGTAGACATCTATCACATAATATCAAACGCGTTAAGAGATTAATATATCACATAATATTCACATGTTAAAAATATATAGTTTCCAACAAAATTTGTTAAGCAATCATTTTTCAAGTAAACACGGTCGAAGTCCAGACTCACTAATGCATCCTAACAAACTCGATAAGACACACTAATGCAAAATTCTGGTTCTCTAAGACCAACGCTCTGATACCAACTGAAATGTCCCGTTCTTATTGATTAAAAACGTTCCATATTAATTGATTTCGTTGCGAGGTTTTGACCTCTATATGAGACGTTTTTCAAAGACTACATTCATTTTAAAACAAACCATAACCTTTATTTCATAAATAAAGGTTTAAAAAGCTTTACGTAGATTATCAATTAATGATAATCTAAAATATCCTGTTTACACACGACCATTACATAATGGTTTACAATACAAATATGTTACATCGAAATCAGTTTCTTGAATGCAGTTTTTACACAATATCATTCAAACATGAACTCCAAATCTTGTCCTTATTTTAGTATGCAACAGCGGAAGCTCTTAGTATTCACCTGAGAATAAACATGCTTTAAACGTCAACAAAAATGTTGGTGAGTTATAGGTTTAACCTATATATATCAAATCGTAACAATAGACCACAAGATTTCATATTTCAATACACATCCCATACATAGAGATAAAAATCATTCATATGGTGAACACCTGGTAACCGACATTAACAAGATGCATATATAAGAATATCCCCATCATTCCGGGACACCCTTCGGATATGATATAAATTTCGAAGTACTAAAGCATCCGGTACTTTGGATGGGGCTTGTTGGGCCCGATAGATCTATCTTTAGGATTCGCGTCAATTAGGGTGTCGGTTCCCTAATTCTTAGATTACCAGACTTAATAAAAAGGGGCATATTCGATTTCGATAATTCAACCATAGAATGTAGTTTCACATACTTGTGTCTATTTTGTAAATCATTTATAAAACCTGCATGTATTCTCATCCCAAAAATATTAGATTTTAAAAGTGGGACTATAACTCACTTTCACAGATTTTTACTTCGTCGGGAAGTAAGACTTGGCCACTGGTCGATTCACGAACCTATAACAAATATGTATATATATATCAAAGTATGTTCAAAATATATTTACAACACTTTTAATACATTTTGATGTTTTAAGTTTATTAAGTCAGCTGTCCTCGTTAGTAACCTACAACTAGTTATCCACAGTTAGATGTACAGAAATAAATCGATAAATATTATCTTGAATCAATCCACGACCCAGTGTATACGTATTTCAGTATTGATCACAACTCAAACTATATATATTTTGGAATCAACATCAACCCTGTATAGCTAACTCCAACATTCACATATAGAGTGTCTATGGTTGTTCCGAAATATATATAGATGTGTCGACATGATAGGTCGAAACATTGTATACGTGTCTATGGTATCTCAAGATTACATAATATACAATACAAGTTGATTAAGTTATGGTTGGAATAGATTTGTTACCAATTTTCACGTAGCTAAAATGAGAAAAATTATCCAATCTTGTTTTACCCATAACTTCTTCATTTTAAATCCGTTTTGAGTGAATCAAATTGATATGGTTTCATATTGAACTCTATTTTATGAATCTAAACAGAAAAAGTATAGGTTTATAGTCGGAAAAATAAGTTACAAGTCGTTTTTGTAAAGGTAGTCATTTCAGTCGAAAGAACGACGTCTAGATGACCATTTTAGAAAACATACTTCCACTTTGAGTTTAACCATATTTTTTGGATATAGTTTCATGTTCATAATAAAAATCATTTTCTCAGAATAAAAACTTTTAAATCAAAGTTTATCATAGTTTTTAATTAACTAACCCAAAACAGCCCGCGGTGTTACTACGACGGCGTAAATCCGGTTTTACGGTGTTTTTCGTGTTTCCAGGTTTTAAATCATTAAGTTAGCATATCATATAGATATAGAACATGTGTTTAGTTGATTTTAAAAGTCAAGTTAGAAGGATTAACTTTTGTTTGCGAACAAGTTTAGAATTAACTAAACTATGTTCTAGTGATTACAAGTTTAAACCTTCGAATAAGATAGCTTTATATGTATGAATCGAATGATGTTATGAACATCATTACTACCTTAAGTTCCTTGGATAAACCTACTGGAAAAGAGAAAAATGGATCTAGCTTCAACGGATCCTTGGATGGCTCAAAGTTCTTGAAGCAGAATCATGACACGAAAACAAGTTCAAGTAAGATCATCACTTGAAATAAGATTGTTATAGTTATAGAAATTGAACCAAAGTTTGAATATGATTATTACCTTGTATTAGAATGATAACCTACGGTAAGAAACAAAGATTTCTTGAGGTTGGATGATCACCTTACAAGATTGGAAGTGAGCTAGCAAACTTGAAAGTATTCTTGATTTTATGAAACTAGTACTTTTGGAATTTATGAAGAACACTTAGAACTTGAAGATAGAACTTGAGAGAGATCAATTAGATGAAGAAAATTGAAGAATGAAAGTGTTTGTAGGTGTTTTTGGTCATTGGTGTATGGATTAGATATAAAGGATAAGTAATTTTGTTTTCATGTAAATAAGTCATGAATGATTACTCATATTTTTGTAATTTTATGAGATATTTCATGCTAGTTGCCAAATGATGGTTCCCACATGTGTTAGGTGACTCACATGGGCTGCTAAGAGCTAATCATTGGAGTGTATATACCAATAGTACATACATCTAAAAGCTGTGTATTGTACGAGTACGAATACGGGTGCATACGAGTAGAATTGTTGATGAAACTGAACGAGGATGTAATTTTAAGCATTTTTGTTAAGTAGAAGTATTTTGATAAGTGTCTTGAAGTCTTTCAAAATTGTATGAATACATATTAAAACACTACATGTATATACATTTTAACTGAGTCGTTAAGTCATCGTTAGTCGTTACATGTAAATGTTGTTTTGAAACCTTTAGGTTAACGATCTTGTTAAATGTTGTTAACCCAATGTTTATAATATCAAAAGAGATTTTAAATTATTATATTATCATGATATTATGATGTACGAATATCTCTTAATATGATATATATACATTAAATGTCGTTACAACGATAATCGTTACATATATGTCTCGTTTCAAAATCATTAAGTTAGTAGTCTTGTTTTTACATATGTAGTTCATTGTTAATATACTTAATGATATGTTTACTTATCATAATATCATGTTAACTATATATATAACCATATATATGTCATCATATAGTTTTTACAAGTTTTAACGTTCGTGAATCACCGGTCAACTTGGGTGGTCAATTGTCTATATGAAACATATTTCAATTAATCAAGTCTTAACAAGTTTGATTGCTTAACATGTTGGAAACATTTAATCATGTAAATATCAATCTCAATTAATATATATAAACATGGAAAAGTTCGGGTCACTACACTGAACATCACCATCCATTCGAACCTCAACAGCCAGATCAGAGTAGCCCAAGTTGAGGCTCTCAAAGAGGAGAACATATCTCACGAACATTTGAACATACTTGTCTCTCGATTCGAGGTTAGGGAGTCTGGACTCCGATGTTATGCCGGAAGAATTTGGGTACCTTATTATGGAGATCTATGAAACCTGATACTTGATGAAGCACACAAATTGAGATATTCGATTCACCCTGGAGCGGGTAAAATGTACCACGACCTTAAAGAACAGTATTGGTGGCCGAATCTTAAGAAGGACGTTGCGACTTATGTTGGTAAGTGTTTTACTTGCTCGAAGGTTAAAGCCGAGCATCAGAGACCTTCTGGTTTACTTCAACAGCCGGAGATCCCACAATGGAAGTGGGAAAGGATCACAATGGATTTCATCACCAAGCTACCAAAGACGGTGGGCGGATACGATACTATTTGGGTTATTGTTGACCGCCTTACCAAATCTGCACACTTTCTAGCGATGAAGGAAACTGATACAATGGAGAGACTTGCTCAGTTATACATCAAAGAGGTTGTATCACGACATGGTGTACCTTTATCGATCATCTCCGATCACGATCCTCGTTTTGCCTCTAGATTTTGGCGTTCTTTGCAAGAAGCCATGGGAACTCGTCTTGACATGAGTACTGCTTATCATCCTCAGACTGACGGGCAAAGTGAACGAACGATTCAGACCTTGGAGGACATGCTGCGTGCATGTGTCATTGATTTTGGAAAAGCCTGGGAAAGACATTTGCCACTCGCCGAATTCTCGTACAACAACAGTTATCACTCTAGCATTAATGCTGCACCTTTTGAAGCATTGTATGGCTGTAAGTGCCGATCTCCTATTTGTTGGGCCGAAGTAGGCGAAAAGCAAATCACCGGACCTGAGGTAGTCCACGAAACCACGGAGAAGATTGCTCAGATTCAAGCTAGACTTAAGACTGCCCGCGATCGTCAGAAGAGTTATGCCGATCTTAAACGTAAAGACTTTGAATTTAACGTTGGTGGTCGTGTAATGTTAAAGGTTGCACCTTGGAAAGGTGTGATCCATTTTGGAAAACGTGGAAAGTTAAACCCACGATACATTGGTCCTTTTGAAATCTTGGAACGTGTTGGACCCGTTGCATACCGTTTGGATCTACCAGCACAATTAAGCTCAGTTCATCCTACCTTCCACGTGTCGAACTTGAAGAAGTGTCTTGCTGCACCTGAACTTATCATACCACTTGAGGAACTTACAATTGACGACAAACTTCACTTTGTGGAAGAGCCTGTTGAAATTATGGATCGTGAGATCAAAACTTTGAAACGCAACAAGATTCCGATTGTCCGAGTGCGATGGAATGCCAAACGAGGACCTGAGTTTACTTGGGAGCGAGAGGATCAAATGATGCGAAAGTATCCCCACCTTTTCCCGACTCCTCCATCTACCTCAGCCTAAATTTCGGGACAAAATTTTCTTTAACAGGTGGGTAATGTAACGACCCTGGTTTTTCCAACATTAATTATTAATAATTATTATTAATACGTGTGATTATACGAATGTATGTTATTACATTTACATGTTGCCTTGATTGCCCGTACTTGACTTTTAAGAGCCCGAAACGTCTTTGTGACACACGAAACTTCACGAATAATATTTCTAGATATTATTTACATTCATGATTAATTTTATTAATCATTTTAATTAACTAAGGTTATTAGTTAGTTACTTGGGCTTTTAATCGGATTAACTTGTTAATTACATACATACTTGGGCTTTTAATTGAACTTGGGCTTTATTAGTGTAATGGACTCTTGATGTTGGGCTTCTAAGCCCACCCTACATTATTAATGAACTTGGTTAGTCCACTAAGATCATGTAAGTGTCACCTTAAATTGTAACTAGTTAGTTTCATACAATAGGAATCTAGTTTGCATGTGATCTCCATGTAACTCCACCCATTAACCACCTTTATGAACTTTACATGCTAATAACCATTAAACTTAGCCACCCCACTTTTTTTTGCTGCAAAACCGTGACCCTTCAAAGGGTTAGAGGGGATTCAAAATCTTTTTTTACATTACTTGTTCACTTGCTTAGTTCTCTCTCAAAAACACACACACAAACTTACTTCATTTTTCTCTCAATTCTCTCTAGTTCTTGTAAGTAAACTTGAGCTTTCTTCTCTTCTTTTTTTCCTTGCCCAAACCGTGGCCTTTGGCTACATGTATCATCATCATCTTTTGTTACTTGAATACTTGTTGTTATTATTACTTACTTACTTTGTTGATTGTTATTTACTTACTAGCTTTCAAGAATCTAACTCACTAGTTTGATTCTTCATTTTTATCTTGTTATAACAAGAACAACAAGAACATAATCTATCTAGTTATGTTCTACCTTACTTGTTTCAAAAGATTATAAAGTTCATGGTTGAAAGACATACTTGAAGTTCATGAAGTAAACTTTAAAGTTTACTTTCTAAAGAACAAACTTTGGTTTGAATCTTTAAAGTATGAACAACCATGAACCTTTTCTTGTTTATTTAAGTTTACTTCTTCAATTTATGCACTTTAATTTCATATAGTTAGTTTATATGGTCAAGTACTACAAGTTAGTCTTGATCTCATATCTCTTGAACAAATTAAGTTAACTTTGAAAGTTCAAGAACACACAAATAAGTTTTCTTTAAATATAACTTTGGATCTAGACTTTTGAGTCTTGGATCTTCAAGATCAAACTAAGAACTATGTTCTACTACTTATGATCTTCATTAGTTAGTTAACTTTCAAGTTTAGAGTTCAATATTTCTATTATAGTTCATGTAAGTGTCAAACCTAAGACTTTGATGTAACTTTGGTTCATCAAACTACATGCAACTCTTAAGTGAGTTGCGCTTCATGTCTTAGATTTGCACTAGGGTTATGATGGTCAAGACTTGGTTAAGATGATGTAGATACATCAAAGAGTTGTACACTTGAAGCTATATGCATCAAGGATGAGAACCATGATGAACATCAAGCACCAAGACCACCAGAACCCTTTTAAACTTACTGTTTCTGTCCAAAAGCTACTGATCTGATGTTTCTGTAACAGACCAGTAGACCTGGGCTGTTCTAACCTTTATTTTTAGATAGAACTTTTCGAGTAGATAACTTTTCATATAGGACTCGTCTTAATCCGAGTTACGGTTAAGGATTTATGGCCCTCCGATCGTTACTATGTCCTTTAACGTTGTGCAGAAATTTCTGACCTACTCGCACTTAGACTGTCGTCACGGTCAAACCAAGACGAGTTTGCTTCTGTAAATTTTACCACACTTAAAAGACTCATAGACGGAGCCATGGCCACTGGTCTCACCTTAATTCAGTAAGGGTGGAGGCCGTGGTGACTGACTGAAGTCAGACTTTGTTTTAAACTACTTTCATAAACGAAACCTACTTATACCTTTTGTTTAATGATGAATGATGATGACCCTTAAGACCTTAAATACATAATTTTAAACCTATTAAGACGATTTACTGACTTAGTACTATTTGACTTAGGTTGAGGACTTTCGGACCGTTTACTTGCACACCTTTACAGGACCGACTTTACGACTACATTATCATTGTGAGTTATAGCATTCCCTTTTTACTTTAACTTATTTTGGGAACTGAGAATACATGCGGATTTTATGTTTTACATACTATGCAAGAGTACTTAAACTTATATATGTGTGGGTTATATAACGGCAGAAACATTCCCTTTAGCTCGGTAACGTTTAATCATTGGTTTTTGAACCATGAACGCGAATCTTAGATATGGATCCATAGGGTTTGACATCCCCACTCGGGCTAGTAGCGCTAGCATTTAACGAGTGTTTAATACTTCGTAAACATACGCACTTGTCAAGTGTACTTTCAGGGGGTATAAACATTAAGTTAGTTACCAAGTGCCCACGGTTAACATATACTTTATCATACTGTTTTGAAACGCTCTTTGTAGCACTGAAATCTCGTGGCCTACCTTACATACTGTTATACTTAAACTATAGCTCACCAACCTTTGTGTTGACGTTTTTAAGCATGTATTTCTCAGGCGCTTGAGGTTGCTTCCGCTGTGTACTAGTCGTGCTGTAGAACCCGCTGCTTAGAGTTGTCCACGCATGAACTACTTTACTTTGCATTCAAACATTCGTACTTTCGAACTATGACTTGTAACGACCATTGTGATCACATACACTTATTATTTGATTCTACTTAGTGAAGCATGCTTTTGAAATGTAAAACTTTCGATGTTGGTTTGACATCATTTTTAATTATGAATGCAAACTCTTTTTGAAAACGCATATAGTACTTAACCTTGTAATGATCCTGTTGTTGATGGTCCGTACATGATGATTTAGTACGGGGCGTCACATATACGGTATGGAATCCACAGGCTTTTGACCATAGACAACTTCATATGGAGTAATGTTAATAGATGTGTGGTAGCTGGTGTTGTACCAATATTCAGCCAATGCCAACCAATTGATTCTATACTGTACGAACACTAGCCGACGAAAATTCTGACCCCTTCGTTAGAGGTGGTGACGGAAATTAACCGATTGGTGATGGGTGGTGGTTGAACGAACATATGCTAACGAATGGTGGTGGTTGAATTGGTAGTCCTAATGAACATATCCACGTTGTTTGTGTTGTTACCGGTGATTGAGATAGAAACCATAGATAGATCTTCCATATGATGTAGCAAGCCCACATTAACAAGCTAAGAACCAGTTTATAATTAAAGATAGAAATAGCGAAGAGATAGTGATCTGATTCAAGATTTGCAAATGAAATAGGATCTAAATCTGAAAAAATAAGAAGAATATGATTTTTATAATGGGTCTTTAAAAGTGATTTATTGATGAACAAAAGGATGATGACAAACTAAAAAAAGAAAATGGTTTAAAAAAAAAAGATATATTAGATTGATTAAAGATAAAATGAGAAAATGACTAAAATACCCTCATTGTACATAACAAGTAAGAGGAGTCAACGGAATAAATTGACGACTAAGCGACGGAGGGACGTCAATTGAAAAACATTACAATTCAAAGGACGAACAATGCAAAATTAAAAGTCTAGGTACTATGCGTGGAAATTTGGTTAAACCACAGGGACGACCGGCGTAATTTTGTCTTAAATAAATCTATAACTGAAAATTTAATAGTTGAATTTTGCTTTGTGTGATGGTAACCGACGAGAAACTCAAGAATAACGATTTTTCAGACCACATAGCTGGTAATCGATTTTGGTTTATAACAAGGAAAAAAAACTCGCGCTTCGCTGCGGCGTGTTTTGGTCGGTTAATTGAAAGTAAAAAAAATGAAGGAAGGAAAAATGAAGGGAAAAAAGTTGTGAAGAATAATAATAATAATAATAATAATAATAATAATAATAATAATAATAATAATAATAATAATAATAATAATTATATAGTTAAAATATAATTGTTATATCAACATTAATATTACTTTCATTTTATTCATTAATATCTGTATTATTAATATTATTATAATATATAATATTAGAGTAGATATAAAAATTTAAATATGTAACTTACTATATCTCTATTATTACCAGCATTATTATTAAGATAAGAATCATTATTATAGATAACATTATTATTGTTATTAGCAATAGTATCATAATATTATTATTATTATTATTATTATTATTATTATTATTATTATCCCTAAAAGTTGGAGTTATTTACGTGAGCTGCCACTGTGTAAATAGTAACAGCTCACAATGATTAGTATTTATAGTTAGTTAATATTTAATGTTCTAAGTTAAATCAAGATAATGTTACATTAGCTTGACCACTACATGGAGTAATTAACATTCAGTTGTAGCTCAACTAGTAGTGGCATGCCTCTCTTAATAAGAGGTCAGGAGTTTGACTTCGCTGGACTGCAGCATTACACTCAATGTTATCCTTGACCTGAAGTATCCACTCAGGTCGCCTTTCGCATAGTGCGGGGGCAGCGGGGAGGGGGGTTTTTACCGGCTATGCCCTCGGATTGGTCCGAGTTTCCTCCAGGGCAGTAGCTGGGGACGGATTATGCAACTACGGGAGATAAACTCGTGGGTGGTTAAGTCTCCCTGGATGATCCCAAACTGATATCCAAAAAAAAAAAAAAAAACTACATGGAGTAATCATTGATTCCAAACCCACGGCATTATGTTTGTTAGTTTCCATTTATATGTATGACAATCAACCAACTCCCAGCAGCTGATCTAATTGTTAGTTATGGTTTAATATGTCAATAATATCTGCAATCATTCATAAAGGCAATATTATTTTGAAAATGTATAGCAAATGTGATATAACAAATGTATAACAAATGATAGACTGCTAGAGAATGTACACCTGATATGCATAAAGTTGTGCTAACTGAACGAACAACTGATATGTAACTAAAGGGGGTCACTAGAAAATCAAAGTCTCCAAAGAGTATCTCGATAGCTGGTGCTCCTACTAGGGATATTAATGGATCGGATATAGATCGAGTGGTGTCGTACCGATATTCATATCCATTTATTTTTTGTTCACCGTATTCATATCTATTTAATTTCAGTGCATCTATCTATATCCATATCTACTGAATCAAGCGGATAAATGAATATCCATTGAATTTAAAAAAAAAATGTTATAATATTTTTTAATATGCGATGAAAACAAAAACGAACTATAGCAAAAATAAGTATAACATGACATAATTAAAAGTTAAACACAAAAATGTGTAATCTTTGTTGAAAATAGAACATAACTTATTGAATTTACTTTTAAACATAGATTATGTAAAATTAAATATGTAATTGGTATGTTTAGTTTGTTAGATATGCATGTTTTATTGTAATATATCATAGTTTTTTCATTATAAGACTAAAAAGCAAAATGTAAATCCAACGGTAAATGAATGTGTAATAGTAAATATGTAAGAATATATCAATATTATGTATTTGTAATTTGTATATATGTATTTCGAGTGTTAATGGATATATCACTAGATGAAACTTTTCATCCATGTCCCTATTCATATCCATATCTATTTAGGTTCATCCATACCCGTATCCATATCCATTTAAGTTCATCCATACCCATCACGAAGGGGTGGATCAGGTGGATATCCGCCGGATCGAGTGGCCATTGGTATCGGTAGCTCCAACAATTACATATATGGAGTAAAAAACGGCCGTTAGTTCAGAAAGTTAAATTGTTGTGGACGGCAGAAAGACTTGGTTTTTGGAGAGGTCAAATCCAATTAATCAAAATAGGGTAACCCCTCTGTCAACAGGGATCAATTGGGATAAATCGGTCTTAACATCCGATTAATCAGTCACCATAAATCATGGACTAACCAATTAATTGGTTTTATCGGTCCGGTCCAAGTCAAATTTAGTCAACATCCTATTGATCCCCAATCTGCGATTACTCCCTAGGTCCCCGAATTAGCGGTTTTTCTAACCATGATAACCACATGTATAAGCCATTCACCGTACAAAACGCCAGTTCTAAAACAGACATTTGGCCAAGTCTACTGAAAACTGAAACAAAACTATATGCAGTCGTATATACACAACACCCACATTAAAAACATTAATAGGGTGATTTCTCACTGGGTCAAAATAGCCACAGCCCAAAATTTGTTTTTCATCACATCGGCGCACATGTGGCACCCTATAAATAAATAATAACAAATAATCATACAACAACAAAAATAATTATAAAGTAAAAATGAGCCAAGTAAAATTTACTCTGTCCCTTTAGATTTTTGCCGTTATAGAGTTGATCTGCTCCAAAGTGTCTACCACTTGTGTCATATGGGGTCGTTTTCTGGGTTCTTGTTGTATGCATTGAAGCACAAGTTGAGCGAATACCATTGCAGCTTTAGTTGAATACTGGCCTTCTATTCTTTCGTCCATGACCGTTTTTATTTTCTTCCTGTTCGGGAGTAATGGTTTGGCCCACTCAATTAGGTTATGTTGTGGAGCAGGCCGATTTGTATCAAGTGCTCGTAATCCCGACATTATTTCCAGCAGTACAACGCCAAACCCGTAAACATCACTTTTCACATATAAATGTCCTGCAGTTTTATAGAAATTACTATTACTAATTCATGCAATTTAAAAAAATTAAACAATGACTAGATAGGCTTACGTAACTAGTTGAAAATACAAATATTTAAGCCATGTATTCAAAATGGTGAACTCGGGTCTTGGGTCAAACATGGAAAATAAAATATTTATATATAGAAAGAAGTTAAACTGGTTAAAAATTGTTAACAGCAAAATCAAGTGTTTATAAACAATTGTTAGAAGTTCTGCACTACATTGGATTAGTTATTTACAAATGGATTAGGACGTTTGTGCATTTGGTATACGATTTGGGCAATTTTTGACCCGTTTGACCCATTTCCCTTGTAAGCTAAATTTATTTAACTGTCTGACCTGTTACAAATAAGCATAACCCAATGTGAACCATTCTTACACAGGAAGGTTAAAATAGCCATGTCTCTATATTTCACTAGGATACATTTAATTCTACTACACAAAATAATTAATCTTGCATTTCATCTTATTGTCAAATTAAAAGATTTACTTTTTAAATTAAAGGATTCATTTTTTAAATTAAAAACCTTAATGGTTTACTTGGTAATGAAGAAATAAACCTTAATGGTTACTTTTCACACTGACATTACACTTAAGGACTTTAACATTGACTTTTAACACATGTGAAAGCCAACTAATTTAGAACTAATTTCAATGGCATACTTATGACTATTTAAGTCCAATGGTTTACTTCCAATAGTCAACCTTATGCAAAAAGATTGATATATAAAGTCTTTGAAATGTTACCCCTTTTTCCACCAAGGAATTAATTAGATTATCAAAGATTACCTGAAAACATCACTATCACTATAATATAATATAATACAATATAATATTTAATATGGGGCAGGATCGACGGGGAAGTAACCAATCGAGGGGAAGCAAAAAAATTTTTTTTTTTCGTTTTTTTGGAATTTTTTTTTTTTTTCAGACATCAAGATCACACGAAAATATGAACATTTAAAAAAGACACTTCGTGATGAATGTTATTATTTAGGCGGGAAAACGATCAACAAAAATAACATTCAAGATAATATTGATCATGAAGAATGTTAACGTTTTTTTTTTTTTTTTTTTCATGTTTTGTGAATTAAAATTTAGCCCGATTTAGAGTTTAGGGCTTAGGGTTTAGGGTTTAGGAACCCTAAACCCTAAACTCTAAACCGTTCGTGTTACAAACTCAATCTAAACCCTAAATCTAAACCATAAACCCTAAATTTCTAAACCCTAATTTCTAAACCCTATAAACCCTAATATTTAAATCCTAATATCTAAACCCTAATATCTAAAACTTCAACATATGCTCGAAAAACACGATAATTGTTATATATTAATTCTTCGAGCGTTTTCCCGCCAAAATAAAAACATTTATCACAAAGTGTCTTTATTAAATGTTCATATTTTCATCCAATCTATAATGTTCATGAACAAAGCTTTTTCAAAAAACGAAAAAAAAAAAAAAAAAATTTTGCTTCCCCCCGCTTCCCCCGATTGGTTACTTCACTCTTGATCCTACCACTATTTAATATAATATAATATAATATAATTTTGAAATGAGATCTTACCAGTAGCAATGTACTCGGGAGCTGCATAACCGTATGTCCCCATTATCCTTGTCGTTACATGTGACATTCCAAGTGCAGGACCCAACTTCGCTAACCCAAAATCTGAAATTTTTGCGTTGAAGTTCTACAAATGGTAAACAAATATAATTAATATTAATATCGAAGTTGTGATGTGGTCCAGCGGTTGGCCTCCTTTAGGGGAGGTCAGGAGTTCGACCCTCGTAGGCTACATATTAAAAAACACAACTTCATCCCTGCCATGAAGTATCCACCCATGGCACCTTTCCCATATCGTTTGGGGGGTAAAGGGGAGGGGGGTTTTACTTGACCGTGCCCTTGGATCGGTTTCAAGGTTTCCTCCCGGACAGCGATGGGGGCGGGGTTATTATCGCTGCATCGGCATAGTCGAAACGGGAGATGATCGCAATGGGTGGTTTAGTCCCCCTCGGGTGATCCCAATCGCTGTTCAAAAAAATATTAATATCATTATCAAGTACGTCATAATAACCTAGCGGTATATGAAGTACAGTAATCAAATAGACACATATAAAATCCTCACCCCATCAAGCAATATATTCGAGGCCTTAATATCTCTGTAAATAACATTGTCATCCGAACTGTGTAAAAAAGCTAGTCCCCGAGCTGCACCTATCGCTATTTTGAGCCTTAGAGCCCAAGGAAGTGGTTGTGAACCTCCTGCGGGACCCAATAAGTTTCAGCAATTATTAAATAGGTATATTAAATTATAAATTAAGATTATTAACATTTTATTACGTCTAAAAAGATGATTTTCCAAGCTTCCTTTCTGCATGAATTCATACACAAGTAGAAGCTCGTTATCCTCCCGACAGTACCCAAGAAGCTTCACCAGATTAGGATGAGAAAGCCGCCCCAGAAAATTCACTTCGGACTGCAAATATTATTAAAATAACCAAAAATTAAATATTCAAATTTTTAAGTTCAGAAAGTTGGTTTAAAAAAAAAAAAGGAGCTAACAAATGTCATCAATTGTCTTTATAATTTATTACTAAAACCGTCAAACATACGTACTATCGTACCAAAACAAATCATCCACGTCAGCATCTTACGAAGTATATGTTTATCAACTAACATTGATCAAATCGAACAATTTGTAGGGAACATAAGTCAGTTTTAGTAATTATCTTTAAAATTACAATTGACCTACTATAAATGAAGTGAAGGTTGACTTGCTGTTTATTGCAATTTTTCTATTGCAAACCAAACATTACATACCTACTTGATTTGGTTTAAATGTCTCATCTTTTTAAGTAATCCCTATTTACGTTCGATTTACCATCCTATAAATGCACCAAAATGTATCCATCTATACTAGGTTATCAACATTACCATTCTTTTTCAAATACTGCATTTTACGTTAGCAGGAAATTTAGAATAAATATTTCAATATTCACTCAAATAATACTAGTAATCTCAAAAATTAGGTTCTCAAATGACAAAATAGCCTGGTCTCCTTTGTGTTACTTTTATCTTGCTCCTGCTTGGAGCTTTCTATCTTGTATCCTTTTTTTCGGCTTTATCTAATATATTATTTTGCCGTCCTAAAATAATCTATTATTTTATAATAACAATAACAATAACATTAATTAAGATTTAACATTAACAATGATAATAAAGAAAGAAGAGAAAATAGTAAACCTGCCATTCTTGAAAGCCTTGAACACTTTCATGATTCAACTTTTTGATAGCAACAATGGCTCCGGTACCGTTTTTGGAAGGCGACAATGTTTTTTCTTCAACCCAACCTTTATAAACAGTCCCAAAACCTCCAATACCCAAAACCATATCCGATTTAAAGTTTTTAGTACAAAACTTCAAATCTGAATATGAATACACCTTCAAATCGGCTGCCGGCAATACCTCGCCAGTTGGCCTCGGCGAAATAGCATCATCACCTGTGCTACTACTCGTGGTGGTACCCGAAATCCCAACAATACCATTAACACTACCTAATCAAATAATAAATAAATCCAAAAATCATACAAATTCCCCAAATGATAAAAAATATATGTAAAGATTGAAACTTTAAAAGATGACAACATACTATTCAAGATTACTCATGTTGGTACCCTAAATCCCAACACCATTAATTAACCAAAACCCAAATCATACAAATTCCCCTAAATGATAAAAAAAAATATATGTAAAGACTAAAACTTTAACAGTTGATAACGACATACTATTCAAGATTGATAAGTTGGTGTATCAATTATAGCATGGGATCATAATTTAGCACATATTACATGAAATTGAAGATGTAATGAAAAAAATTGTAACAAAAGTAGTAAAATTTAGATGAACCTGTAGTAGTAGCAGTGGAAGAAGGTTTGGTATTGGTGCTTAGATTGGGGAAAATGGTAGAATTAGCATCAACAGTAGCAGGATGTAGACAATTTCCCATTATCGTTTTTATATATTTTTGGTATATTTTTTATGGTAGGAGAATGTAATATAATTGGTTATGTTTTTATGATAGAATCTAGTCTTTGATTGTTGAAAGAAAATTGTTGAGAGTTGTGATTAAAAGGTGGACTTTTGATAGTGATGTAAAGAATATGTATTTTCTTCGAAAATCAATTCAACTTTAAATCTTCTTTATAGTCGGTTATAATAATAACCTAAGTTAAATTAAAATAATTAAAAATAAATAGACAAATTACGCGGCTCATCTAAATATAGTTTGTATGAAATTGCACTCCTTTTGCACTTCTTATACTAATGATTTCATTTTTCTACACGGCTCATTCCGACTGACAAACGTTAAATTTTCTTGTTAGCTTTAGTCACATGATAGGCACATGAAAGTAAGAAGGTCATTTCCTTTTTCATCCCTAGTTAACATTCTTCTCCACTTCACGTTCACCTGCTCCTTCATTTATCTCAATTTATAAACCAAACTTCATTTAATAAAGAAAAAATTACACGATGGGTCCTTGTTTATCCTAGATTTCATTCGGGGTCCCTAAAGATGTTTTTTACAATATGTCCTCGTACTTTACACATGTTTCACGAGGGATCCCTGACTAATGCCCTACACTTTTGTTCGTTAAGTGATGCATGTGAACAACACGTGATGGGCATTGTTGTCATTTCAGTCCCCCTCCGTTTATTTATACCTTTCTAACACATACCATCATTATATTCTACTCTTCCATTCTCTTTTTGGGATTTCATAAACATACACGTTATCTATTCAAACCGATCATACGTTGTCAATCAGTATTCAAACATCTTGGACTCCAATTAATCCAGGTCGCCTTTTTTAAGCATTGCATAATAAGGTACTGAAAACCTAATTTTGATATTTCGAATTGTATGTAATAGTTATTAAAATTAGGGTTTGTGTGTCTACAGATGTCGAATTATAAATCTTTTGGTTCTTTCGATTCCACTATGTGTGCTTGATCAGTTACTTTATTCCAGGATTGTTGAATTCAAAAATTGCACTTGAGGAAAAACTGAAGGTAAATGGGGCGTGTTGCGAATGGGGCGTGTATGTTGGCTAGGGCATCCTTAGGGTATATTGTTAAATATTAATGTTTTTCTAGAATTTTCTAGAAGTAATTAGTAGTAATATATATTTAAAGATAATTAATAGATATTTAGGATCTAGAAGTAAGTAGAAATATTGCATTAGCTAAAAAAAAAAATCAGAAAATGCTAGAAGAGCATTAACCGACATTAGAAGCCTATAAATAGACTAAGATGTATTCCAACATGTAGACAACAAACACAAACATTTGAGTAATACAAAGTTATTACTTTCAAAAGAGTTCTCCATATACATTATTTTCTATAACACCCCCTCCAGTATAACATATAAATTAATTTGGTCACATTTTCATACTTCTAACTAAACTAAAATCACATTTTAATTAAGCTAATTCTAACAAATGGTATCGAGAGCCGTGTTGGGCGTTGTTCGAGTACATCATGACTACCGTTGGTGCATACAATATTCCATTCCCCATCTTTGATGGCGACAACTATGGTTATTGGAGTATCCGAATGAAAACATATTTCTAAGCACAAAGCTTGTGGGATATTGTCGAATTCAGGTTTACAACTCCAAAAAACGTCGAAACTCTGTCCACGGAAGAACAAGAAAAATACAACAAAAATGTAGTCAGAAATGCTGCTACTTTAGGCTACATTCAACAAGCATTGACACCATCTATCTTTCCATAAATCATGGGATCTGCGACGGCCAAAGAGGCGTAGAAGATCCTTCAAGAAGAATTTCAAGGAAATGTCAAGGTGAGATCTGTAACACCCCATTTTCCCCGTATATGATATATAGGTGCGTCGTGTATGTACGACTAGTGTATGAAGGATTCGAGGCGTATTCGTATGTTGGAGTTCATGTATGCGAGAAATGATCAGACCCCGTTTTGGGTCGCGGCACGACAGAAGGGGCTGCGGTGCGGCGTTTAACTAGTTTCAAGATCAGATGGCTTGTAAAACGAACCCCAGACTTAGTGTATTGTCGCGGCGCGAGGAAATGAGGCCGCGATGCGGCGTTCCTGGCGAGCTGGTACCCGATTTGTACTTTTAAAAGATATTCAAGGGCATTTTAATCTTTTCGCGTGTGTGCCAGATTGGGATTTTAAATCCAATCCACTCATCTCATTTTATTCATTTATTTTTCCTTTTCTTTCTCATTTTCCTCTCAAACTTCAAAACCCCATTTGATTCAAAGGGATTTTTGGAAAGGAAGATTCGTGATTCGATCGAAAGCGTAAGAGGCAACTTTGTTCTCCTCGTTCTTAGCTACAAGGTAATACTAGCGGTAAGCTCTAACTCCGAAATTCGTTTTTGTGTTCATCATTCAAATTTAGGGATTTTGATTTTATGTTCATAAATGGAACCCCATTAGTTGTTAATTGAAGATTAACACCAAGATTCGGGTTTATTGTTGATGTTGGCGGGTTTTGGGTTTGGTGAGTAAGTGTAAGCTTGTAAGACTTGCAAATGAGTGTAATCACTAGTATTTAGTGATTATTGAGGTGTTGGAAGCCTTTAGGGTTCATGTGGTTGACTAATTTTGAATAGAGTCAAAATTAGGGTTTGGTGATGATTGTGACCCGATTGTCGATTTAATAAGGTTTATAAACTTAAAATGAAGTAAGTTGAAGTATAGACCCGAGTTAAATATGTTTTGGTGTCAAAAATTGTAAATGGTGAGATTTTGACTATTAAGGGTCAAAACGGTTTTTTGGACAACACGCGAGTTAAAATGCGTTCGATTGCTAAAGTTGGTACTTTTAGGTATTTCAGGAACGCGGGAATTGGTCTTGCATAGTAAATGGAATAGGTACATTCCATTGGCGAGTTGCGGGATTGGATTGCACTTCATCGAGGCGTTTAAGGTGAGTTTAAATTTACTATGCACATGTGTATGTGTAAAATGGGTGCGTGTGTGTAGAGTGACCCTTGCTTAGGTTTACTCTATGTTGGTGTGGGTGAATGGACTCCTCTTGTGCTTCGGGTCCATGTGAGACGCTTATGCTTTTTGGGTTTTACCCTTGGCGTGGTGATTTGGCTAGCGTTTTGGATAACCCTTTTGGCGATGGGTTGCTAGCATTTGTTGTTGAGGAAATGAATCTCGGTTAGCGCGGATTCATGATGACTCAGGTAGTTCGGTCATCTTGGTGATGAGGTGGTGAATTTCGGGTTGTGCGAATTCACTAAGGCTCGGGTAGTCCGGCCAACCTCGGTTGTTGAAGTGGTGAAGGAGGTGAATTTCGGGTAGTGCGAATTCACTAAGGTTCGGGTAGTTCGGCCAACCTTCATGTGGTTTGGGTTAAGGGGTTAACCTTATTTGTTGTTGTTGACTATATTTATTGTACAGGCGTATATACTTATCGTTGTGTTGTAGCATCTTGTGGCATTAGCTTGGTGATTTCGTAGCATGTAGCTACTTTGTGTATGTGCTCTTTTGTAGTTTGTTTACCATGCGGAGCCGGTATGTGTTTATCTTGATGCTTGGTGATGCGTAGCCATTTTATGCATATGTATGTGTATAGTATCTTTACGTTCACTAAGCATTAGCTTACCCTCTCGTTGTTGATATTTTTATAGGTTCGCGTGGTGGCGACTCTGGTAAGTGTGGGGATTAGAGATCTTGGCTAGCTTGCTTTAGGAGATCTTGCTTTTGGACTTGATTAGGATTGGGGTAGCGTAGTCCCAATCACCATGCTCGGTTTTGTGTAAACGTAACTAGTCGGGTCATAATGATTATAACCAGGTTACGATTTAATTAACGTATCTTTGTATTAAGGAGTTTAAATTATTAATGTACGTTTTAAGTTCGATGAACTTACTTTGATGATAAATACGTTTTGGAAATTGTGTAATGGGACTTAAAGCGTTATTTAATGTATATTAAAAAGGAAAAAAATTTATAGGCCGGTTTAATACGGGTTGGGTAGTTACAAGTGGTATCAGAGCATGGTCTAAGGGATTTAGGCGACTTGAGATAGGTGCATAGACTTAAACTTTCGTGTGTGCTTATTTGTTGCGGGACTTGTAGGTGAACGGGTCGAACGGGGACTTGGTTAGTGCCTTAGCGTGTAGGTGAACTAACTAGGATTTTGGCTTGTGTTGTGATGTAATTCTTGCGTGTGTTTATAACGCGTAAAATTTTTGGTTTGTGTTGGTTATATCATCAAGCGAGGCGGTCGTTGTACTAACGAGTTGATATGGCATGTGTGCGTAATAAGGACTTGCAAACCTTATTGCGGGTGCAAATCGTGTCTAACAAGTGATGTACCACGAGTGTTTAGCAAGATGGGGCGGTGTTGTGAGTGTTGTTTTATACGTTCGTGGACTAATCATTTTGAATTCTTTAGAATGACGACGCGAAACGAGATCGAGACGAATAACGACGAGTTTAACACTAGAGTTGCGGCCGCTGTCACGACCCGGAAAATTTCGACTAATTTTGAACCAAACTCTCGATACGATTTTGTATTTTTGGCACGAAAAGTAAAGTCTGTTAGGTTGGATCTCAACAATTTTGATCTGTTTCATATATTCAATTGACCTTAACCAGTTTCGACGATTCACGAACCATTATGTGTAAATAAATATATAAATAAAATTATTATAAATTAAAATATTATATGAGTTAATTAATTATGTAAATAAAGTAATATATGATATTAACATAAATCTATGTATATATGTAAGATATATTGAATGTATATTTTTATGATTTCGAATTTATTTAGTAAACGATAATAGCACTCGTTTATCAATCGATTGATATTAAGTAAGTTAAATTCGAACTTATATGATTTTAAAGTAAACAGTGATCCGAAAGTGAGTTCTATGATTTATAGGCTTATCCAAAATGTATTTAGGAACTATTTGTTAAGTTTTAAATTTTTTTTTATATTTTACCCAGGATAAGGCGTGGACAGTGAGTTAATTTTTGCTTAATAATTTATGATCGAATTGAATAATATATTGACCAAAATAAATAAATATAGTTAATTTAAAAACATGGGATTTTTCTAAACACTTTTATCCGCCACTGATTAACCACATGATACGAAATTCAGTCGACGACTAAAGAACCACCCGTTTAAAATTCATTGATATTAAAATATGAGTTGAAACTGTATCAAATTATTGATTTCTTTGATTGAACCTGATTTATAATTATAATTATAATATTATATATATATACATCAACTACACACTTGTGAATTCTTGCTTTTTATGTTCGACAAAACAACTAGATCCTTCATGATATGATACAATTATTTTATTATATTATTAAAGTTAATTTATATATATTTGTTATCAATCGATTTCATGAATTGAAATAAAGGAATCACTGTTTTACTTTTTTTGCTTCTCTCTACTAATTAATCTCTGGATATTTACATCATAGAGAAGATAGAGGATAACACCCATATCTCCTTCTATTTATAACCAACACATTACTGCTTCAATTCATCAACCCATCTATGTATTTTCTACTTCTGTACTTATTTGCTTGATCAAACAAACCCACTCTCCATCAACCACCACAAAATCAAACCGCACACCCACATTCACCACACGATCACTACCTACGTCCACCACCACAGTTACACCACTACCACCTCCAACACCACCTTAGTCTATGTTTATCCATCTATCTCTTTTCCCCGAAAACCACTTTGAAACCACACCACCCGTCTTCTATTTGGGCTATATTCGGTTGTAACGTCAAGACCCATTTACAATCCACTTCTATATTTATTTCCTGCTTTTGTTAGATCCACAGAACAACACAATCAAAAATCACCATGATCAACCATCGATCACTGTAATCCTACTGTCTGTTTTTCTATTTAATTTGAAGACCAAACCACTAGTGAACTAGTGCTGTAGCTATTATCGTGTTTCTATTTTGGACAAACAACATACCCACCACCATCACTCTATTCTCTTTCTCTCTTTATCTCAAATTTTCTATTTTCTGGTTCGATAACTGCAGCAGCCCAAACTGCTACTGCAGTTTACGTGACTATTTATTTTTGCTACTGCAGTTTACGCTGTTTCCACTACTGTTCCTGTTTAAAATTTCTGTTTTCTGGCCACTGTTGCTTTAACGAAGGGAGGATGCAGATATTATATGGAAGAGAATGATCATAGGAGGATATAAGATGGAGATGAGGAAATGATAATGATATTATAGAAGTGGTGATATAATTTTATGTGAATTCGTCTAAAACACCACCACCGTTCCAGCTTCTCATCTTCTGTTTATATTTCTCTTTCTTATCTATTTATGGCTGCCACTATTACTGTTTTGATTTAAGAAGCGTGATGAAGATAGATGATACACGCTATGGTAGTCGAAATGATGAAGATAACAGAATTATGATGATAACGTTGGTGATTCAAGATGACTATGATCGTGATGATAATTGATGTTGATGACGATGAATAGTGATGAAAGATGATGATGATTCGAAAATTTAATGATAATACTGTGAATATTACGAGTATTGATGATGAAGATGGATAGATGACGATGGACTGATAATGATAATGAGTGATGATGAAGATAAACGTTTTCATACATAATAAACAAATAATCGAACGTGTTAAAACAAAAACAAATTAACGGTTCAATGGTTCGATGGGTGTTTGCGAAATGATTGGTCTTGGGTTCGAAACCGGCTAGCTTCATATAATTTTTTTTTCCTTTAAAAGCTACCTTAAGAGTGTGGGCCTGTTGGGCCGAGATATGGAGTTTGCTGTTGGACTTAGTTTAGTTAATGGACCGATATTAAACTTCTACAAATTAAGCCGTTTCAGATTCTTGGTTTGATGACATACGGTTTAAATGCAATTGGAATTTTATTATAATCAGAGAAGCGAGTGCAGCAAAATGGTTGAGAGTGTTTGTAGTTAAGCGAGAGGTCTCTGGTTCAAACTCGGGCCATGAGAGTGTTTATTATCATTACTAACATTGTTATTATTATTACTATTATTTTTATCACTTTTCTTATTATTATTATCATTATTAACATATAACATTTTATCATTTTATTATTAGTATTATTATTATTATTAAAATTATTATCATTCTTATTATTATCATTACTATTATTATTTTTAGTATTATTATAATTATTATTTTCAAACAAGTGTTATCTATAGAAAAATACATTACAAGTCAACTAATATTACATACTAATATGTTTTTAACTAATATATTACCATTTATATTGATAAAACTTTAATTAAATTATATACCATATGTTTATTATAAGTGGAATTATATTTAAAGATACTAGTGTTAATAGATTATAAAATATAAGTGAATTTAGTTGATTAAATGGGATGTGTGTTAATATATAACTGAATATAGGTTCGTGAATTCGAGATCAACCCTACACTTGTTCAAATGTCGTCATATGTATTTTTACTACAAAATACAGTATGGTGAGTTTCATTTGCTCTCTTTTTAATTGCTTTTGCAATATATATTTTTGGGCTGAGAATACATGCGCTGCTTTTATAAATGTTTACGAAATAGACACAAGTACTTAAAAATATATTCTACGTTGAGTTGTACCATTGGCATACTTTCCTATAGCTTGGTAACTACTATTTACATGGGTATTGTAAACGCGAATCCTGTTGATAGATCTATCGGGCCTGACAACCCCAACCGGACTGGACGACCAGTATTCAACGGTTGCACAGTACTTCATTTCGGTGACTACACTTGGTACGGTGTAGGGAGATTTCATAATAAAGGGAATATGCGACGTTGATTAAATGTTAAGTATAGTTGCCAAGTGCTCAACAATTAGAATATTTATATTGAAATGTTTATGAATATGAAATCTTGTGGTCTATTAAGGTATAGAAATGATTGTTATGATAAACCTATGAACTCACCAACCTTTTGGTTGACACTTTTAAGCATGTTTATTCTCAGGTACGAATTAAGTCTTCCGCTGTGCATTAGCTCATTTTAAGGACATTACTTGGAGTCGATCATCGCAATGGGACCAAATGTTGATGACTTCGTCCAGGTGGATAAGGACGAGTCTTTACAGGTGGTATCAGAGCGGTGGTCTTAGCGAACCAGGTCTTGCATTAAGGTGTCTAACTGATAGTTGTTTAGATGCATTAGTGAGTCTGGACTTCGACCATGTCTGCATGTCAAAAGTTTTGCTTATCATTTCTAGTCGGAAATCATCTGCTTATCATCCTTAGGAAATTATCTGCTTATCATTCTTAGTCTGGATATGTCTTGCTGCCTCAATTGCATAGACAGTGTATAGATAAATTCATATCTTAGCATATCTATTAGCGTTACCTTTGCCTGACAGCTTCCGTAGATTCCTCCGTAACTTATGGGATTTTAGTATTATATATGCATACGTAAATTATGTATTGCGGGGTACTAATCTACATCCTATAATCTATTTCTTATCGAAAATCCTTCATCTGATTGTACGAGGTGAATCCCTCAACCAGTTCGAACTCCTCGAATTTCGACAGCTATTCCGATATGGAGTTTCGCCTAAGCTCCAAAAGCAGTGTCACCAGAATGAATCAATAAACAGCTGTCCCCAATTCATCTGATGGGTTCGTAGTCGACTTAATCAATGGAGACGCGAAGAAGGCGATCCTTTTCACCAACCAAATTGCCTCTTGGCGAAGAACCTGAAGCACTTACCGGTAAATCTATCCGAAACACCATTTTCAGCCTCAGTTCCAGAGTAGTTTGACACGATTACATTCTATCCACAATTCTAAACCTTATTCATCCGCTCGTTCTGACCGACAATCATCCCGGAATAATAGAAAGAGCCAATGAACTTCGCGCTCGAGTAATCAATTGGGAGAATATGGTGCAAAATTTACCAGCTTCAACAACATCACCGGCACCAACAGTACCATCAGTAACAGCACCAGTACCATCAACAATCCATGCCTCAACATCTCATTCTGTATCTCAAGCATAATCTTCGTTTTACACTTTGTTCTACATCGATTAATTTTCGTTCTACGAATCATTCTATATCATTTATCTTCACGGAACATGGCAATTATGTAATCACTAATGTTTCAGAGATTATATATTCTTGTTCTAACGATAAATCAAATGAGATTAATATCATATTAACTCATTAAATCCATGATTATATCTGAAGAAAATATATATGTATATATATTTTCATAAAGATTGTAATTAAAAATTCTTTCGTACAAACTGTTAATGATGAAAATATTTTAACGGGTAGGTAATACTCGAGGAATATTTAGATTTCACATTAATAAGTTACATTGTACATTCTTCGAATCTGATTCAACAATCATTTACTATCCTACTTACAACCACCGATATACGTATCCGTTCACCGCAGAATAATCATTTTCATTCAATTTCATATTTGGATTTTGACTTATCAGAATCCAACAAGTGGCATAATGAAGAAAACACTGGACAAAATAAAACTTGTTAGAAACAAACAAATTAACTACGAGAAAAATGTTGTTAAGAATCCACGCTAACTGTTCCTAGCTAATTGTTCCTAACTAACTGATTACATTTTATTTATCGCAATTTATTTATCGCAATTTACATTCTCGTAATTTTACTTATCGTCATTTAATTTCTGTTATTTATTTTTACGCACTTTAAATATCGGGACACGTATACAAGGTTTTGACATATCATATCGACGCATCTATATATATTATTTGGAATAACCATAGACACTCTATATGCAGTAATGCGGGAGTTAGCTATACAGGGTTGAGGTTGATTCTACAATAATATATATAGTTTGAGTTGTGATCGAGTCTGAGACGTATACGGGTCACGAAACGTATTAATTAATTCGAATATTATATATTAAACTATATATGAATAATTGGACTGTAACTGTGGACTATCGACTGTGGACTAATAATATTGGACAATTAAAATGAATTAAAATATTGATTATAACATATGAAACTTAACAATTCTTTAAGTTTGCCACTTGATTTCATCTTAAACCTCATTTGAATCTTGACGATTCCAATTCATGTTCAAATCTTTCATGATTCTTGAAAACACCTCGATCGAGAGGATGAACCAGCCGCACTTCATGTACGGAAGAAAATATTGATGCATATAGTTATGCATCTGAAAAACTCTCAGAAACTGAGTAACGTTTAACACGTAGCTGTGCTAATTCCTTTAGTGATATCATTACCCAAAATAATTTGCTAATCCCTTTCAAATTAGCCAAATTTTGTCACAGCTCCAGCAGAGCAACCTCGACCTTTCATTCGAATAAGTCTTATTATAACTTTGATATATACGATTGGCTTTCCTCATCGTTACCAGAGAACCTTTTATATTCCACCATATTACCATCAACGTTCAATCATTTAAAAACACATTTCTCCTGAAACCACCTCGGATTGATAACCGACGATTTAGATATGGCTACATTAAATACAGAGGAAACAGAAAAATTGTAGAAGGTTTAAATGGCCAAAAGTTTGATGATAAAGAAGGGAAGGTTAGGAACGCTCGATAGAAAATTTGGTACTGAAAAATGAATTGAGCTAACCATGAAGGAGACCAAGGACAAATACAAGGATCAAATCCTATATTCAAAGAATCCAGGTAATTTGGGATCCGATGAAATCTTTAGAAAATATCTTACTCCGAGGACATGTTAAAATCTAGCGGAAAATTTTTCATCATCATCTTTCGAACTTAGAAATTCCAAAATATCGTCATAAAATATCTTCGATATTCCTGAGGATACCTTCATAGCTATTCTTATCCGAAATTATTTATCTCTTCGTGCTATCTATATTACATCATAAAAGAAACTATTTTAGTATTCTGTAACAATCGAGTTTAAAATATGAATGATTTCCAAGAGAAGTGTAGGGAATTGAAGCATGAGTTAGTATAATATAATGACGTCAGGCCAACGTGGTTATATTACAGTAAGTCATGCTAAATTTCTAATGTAACGAGATGATGATTCACAGACCTTATCCTCATCATGTGCCATGTTACATGACTCTTTCATTCTCCTTAATCTCTAAGCATATCACGGAAATATTTCCTTGATATTTCTGTTCTTCCGTAATTCCAACAGTTGCTAATAATTCATGCTAATACATTTTCTTTCTGATTAGAAGATTTCCTTAAATTCCTTGAATTTCAGAAATCCACCATGACTACGTCAAAAGTTAAGACGTAACTTTTCACTCTTTTGTGATAGCTTCACTCGTACGCTTCACATGATCGAATCGTTTTATCTATATTAATCAATAATGATAAAACTCTAACTCATATTCATCATGAAAACATTCTTATTTTTAGCCATGACGACCACAATCAAATTTCGGGGACGAAATTTCTTTAACGGGTAGGTACTGTCACGACCCGGAAAATTTCGACTAATTTTGAACCAAACTCTCGATACGATTTTGTATTTTTGGCACGAAAAGTAAAGTCTGTTAGGTTGGATCTCAACAATTTTGAACTGTTTCATATATTCAATTGACCTTAACCAGTTTCGACGATTCACGAACCATTATGTGTAAATAAATATATAAATAAAATTATTATAAATTAAAATATTATATGAGTTAATTAATTATGTAAATAAAATAATATATGATATTAACATAAATCTATGTATATATGTAAGATATATTGAATGTATAATTATATGATTTCGAATTTATTTAGTAAACGATAATAGCACTCGTTTATCAATCGATTGATATTAAGTAAGTTAAATTCGAACTTATATGATTTTAAAGTAAACGGTGATCCGAAAGTGAGTTCTATGATTTATAGGCTTATCCAAAATGTATTTAGGAACTATTTGTTAAGTTTTAATTTTTTTTTTATATTTTACCCAGGATAAGGCGTGGACAGTGAGTTAATTTTTGCTTAATAATTTATGATCGAATTGAATAATATATTGACCAAAATAAATAAATATAGTTAATTTAAAAACATGGGATTTTTCTAAACACTTTTATCCGCCACTGATTAACCACATGATACGAAATTCAGTCGACGACTAAAGAACCACCCGTTTAAAATTCATTGATATTAAAATATGAGTTGAAACTGTATCAAATTATTGATTTCTTTGATTGAACCTGATTTATAATTATAATTATAATATTATATATATATACATCAACTACACACTTGTGAATTCTTGCTTTTTATGTTCGACAAAACAACTAGATCCTTCATGATATGATACAATTATTTTATTATATTATTAAAGTTAATTTATATATATTTGTTATCAATCGATTTCATGAATTGAAATAAAGGAATCACTGTTTTACTTTTTTTGCTTCTCTCTACTAATTAATCTCTGGATATTTACATCATAGAGAAGATAGAGGATAACACCCATATCTCCTTCTATTTATAACCAACACCTTACTGCTTCAATTCATTAACCCATCTATGTATTTTCTACTTCTGTACTTATTTGCTGGATCGAACAAACCCACTCTCCATCAACCACCACAAAATCAAACCGCACACCCACATTCACCACACGATCACTACCTACGTCCACCACCACAGTTACACCACTACCACCTCCAACACCACCTTAGTCTATCTTTATCCATCTATCTCTTTTCCCCGAAAACCACTTTGAAACCACACCACCCGTCTTCTATTTGGGCTATATTCGGTTGTAACGTCAAGACCCATTTACAATCCACTTCTATATTTATTTCCTGCTTTCGTTAGATCCACAGAACAACACAATCAAAAATCACCATGATCAACCATCGATCACTGTAATCCTACTGTCTGTTTTTCTATTTAATTTGAAGACCAAACCACTAGTGAACTAGTGCTGTAGCTATTATCGTGTTTCTATTTTGGACAAACAACATACCCACCACCATCACTCTATTCTCTTTCTATCTCTATCTCAAATTTTCTGTTTTCTGGTTCGATAACTGCAGCAGCCCAAACTGCTACTGCAGTTTACGTGACTATTTATTTTTGCTACTGCAGTTTACGCTGTTTCCACTACTATTCCTGTTTAAAATTTCTGTTTTCTGGCCACTGTTGCTTTAACGAAGGGAGGATGCAGATATTATATGGAAGAGAATGATCATAGGAGGATATAAGATGGAGATGAGGAAATGATAATGATATTATAGAAGTGGTGATATAATTTTATGTGAATTCGTCTAAAACACCACCACCGTTCCAGCTTCTCATCTTCTGTTTATATTTCTCTTTCTTATCTATTTATGGCTGCCACTATTACTGTTTTGATTTAAGAAGCGTGATGAAGATAGATGATACACGCTATGGTAGTCGAAATGATGAAGATAACAGAATTATGATGATAACGTTGGTGATTCAAGATGACTATGATCGTGATGATAATTGATGTTGATGACGATGAATAGTGATGAAAGATGATGATGATTCGAAAATTTAATGATAATACTGTGAAGATTACGAGTATTGATGATGAAGATGGATAGATGACGATGGACTGATAATGATAATGAGTGATGATGAAGATAAACGTTTTCATACATAATAAACAAATAATCGAACGTGTTAAAACAAAAACAAATTAACGGTTCAATGGTTCGATGGGTGTTTGCGAAACGATTGGTCTTGGGTTCGAAACCGGCTAGCTTCATATAATTTTTTTTTCCTTTAAAAGCTACCTTAAGAGTGTGGGCCTGTTGGGCCGAGATATGGAGTTTGCTGTTGGACTTAGTTTAGTTAATGGACCGATATTAAACTTCTACAAATTAAGCCGTTTCAGATTCTTGGTTTGATGACATACGGTTTAAATGCAATTGGAATTTTATTATAATCAGAGAAGCGAGTGCAGCAAAATGGTTGAGAGTGTTTGTAGTTAAGCGAGAGGTCTCTGGTTCAAACTCGGGCCATGACATTAGTTTTTTTCTAAGGAGCTTATTCTATTAAGGTAGTCTTATTATTATTATTATTATTATTATTATTATTATTATTATTATTATTATTATTATTATTATTATTATTATTATTATTATTATTATTATTATTATTATTATTATTATTATTATTATTAGTATTATTATTATTATTATTATTATTATTATTATTATTATTGTTATTGTTATTAATATTATTATTAGTATTATCCTTAAAATTATCATTTTTGAAATAAGTATTATTAACAAAAGTATCTTGATTAAAATTATCATTTTTATTATCATTATAAGTATTATTATTATTTTTATTATCATTACTAACATTGTTATTATTATTACTATTATTTTTATCACTTTTCTTATTATTATTATCATTATTAACATATAACATTTTATCATTTTATTATTAGTATTATTATTATTATTAAAATTATTATCATTCTTATTATTATCATTACTATTATTATTTTTAGTATTATTATAATTATTATTTTCAAACAAGTGTTATCTATATAAAAATACATTACAAGTCAACTAATATTACATACTAATATGTTTTTAACTAATATATTACCATTTATATTGATAAAACTTTAATTAAATTATATACCATATGTTTATTATAAGTGGAATTATATTTAAAGATACTAGTGTTAATAGATTATAAAATATAAGTGAATTTAGTTAATTAAATGGGATGTGTGTTAATATATAACTGAATATAGGTTCGTGAATTCGAGATCAGCCCTACACTTGTTCAAATGTCGTCATATGTATTTTTACTACAAAATACAGTATGGTGAGTTTCATTTGCTCCCTTTTTAATTGCTTTTGCAATATATATTTTTGGGCTGAGAATACATGCGCTGCTTTTATAAATGTTTACGAAATAGACACAAGTACTTAAAAATATATTCTACGTTGAGTTGTACCACTGGCATACTTCCCTGTAGCTTGGTAACTACTATTTACATGGGTATTGTAAACGCGAATCCTGTTGATAGATCTATCGGGCCTGACAACCCTAACCGGACTGGACGACCAGTATTCAACAGTTGCACAGTACTTCGTTTCGGTGACTACACTTGGTACGGTGTAGGGAGATTTCATAATAAAGGGAATATGCGACGTTGATTAAATGTTAAGTATGGTTGCCAAGTGCTCAACAACTTAGAATATTTATATTGAAATGTTTATGAATATGAAATCTTGTGGTCTATTAAGGTATAGAAATGATTGTTATGATAAACCTATGAACTCACCAACCTTTTGGTTGACACTTTTAAGCATGTTTATTCTCAGGTACGAATTAAGTCTTCCGCTGTGCATTAGCTCATTTTAAGGACATTACTTGGAGTCGATCATCGCAATGGGACCAAATGTTGATGACTTCGTCCAGGTGGATAAGGACGGGTCTTTACAGCCACCGTGGCGGAGCAAATGGGTGCGTTTAGAGAAGAAATGGATAGGAAGTACTCCGAATTTCAAAGTAGGGGTGAAATGGAGCGTTGTCATAAGAGCTTCATGAGGACTAAACCTCCGATGTATGACGGAAAACCGGATCCTTTGGTAAGTACAACATGGATCTCGGATGTCGAAGGGTGTTTTCGTACTATTGATTGCCCTCCCGAGAAGATGACAAGACTCGCTACTAGCTTGTTGCGGGGTAAGGCGAAGGATTGGTTGGATGGTAAGATTGATCTTGTCGATGGAGAACCGTTTATGGCGTTATCGTGGGACAAATTTAAGAAGGAATTCTTCGAGGAGTTCTGGACTGGAGCTGATTTGATGGAATTGCGTGATGAGTTACGAAATTTGCGACAAGGATCTATGGACTTGAATACTCTCAAGACGACCTTTATGGCGAAGGCTCGTTTTTGCCCGGAGTATATGGGAAATGATCGTATGTTGATGGAAGATTTCTATCGAACCCTGAATGATGACTTGAAGAATAAAATTAGCAGGGGTCAAGCGAAGTTGTTTGCGGAGTTATTCGCGGTGGCTAGGGGTTTGGAATGGTATTCGCGATCAAAGATGTGTGAGCCTTCAAGTAAGAGAAGGGTTGATTCGTACGACGCCCCAAGTAAGAAAAATAAGGGTGCAAGTGCGAGTACGGATAATGTGGGTAAAGGCACGATGGATTCTCGTGCACCTAGATGTTTCAATTGTGGTGTTAGGGGCCACAAGTTATGGGAGTGAAGAAGTGATGACGGGATGTGCTACTATTATCATAAGGAGGGACATCGCAAGCCGGATTGTCCCAAGTTGGCGGTGGCGAATGCCACAAGAAGACGTTAAGGTACGTTTCGTTTTAATAAATATGTCCTTTGAATATTTATTTATGTGCCGATGCGTTTGAGTTTGTTGGATGCATTGTGTTGTGCCTATTATTGTTATGGGTGACGTTCCTAATGGAATTACCCTATGGTGACGTTTGATTGTCGGATGAAGGGCGTAAGACTTGGTGCAACCAAGCATTCCTTAGTGTTTGGAAAATGTTTCTACCAAGCCATAGGAATGGGCTTTGGTGTTCGGATGTCAGAGCGTGTTCGCTCTCGTGTTGAAGTTGATGAACTGTGAGGTTCGTCGGGTGGATAGAACCCTTGAGATTGAGTGTTTTGGATCTCGATGAATGTGGTAATGGAGTCTACGGAACGCAAAGATTGGTGCCCCTTTCATACCTACGAGCGTGGTGTTCAACTTCGATGGTGTTGAGGTCACATTGTACTTAGGGTACCGGGGAGAAACCCTTCGGTACATGAGTGACTAGGTGGGAAATTTGACAAACTATAGCAATTGGATGATTGCGAGAGTAGAGTTTGTGTAATTGTGATACACTTTTCGATCGAAGTGTTTAAGGATTGGTTAAAATCCTTCGTGTGCTCAAGATTGGAGCAAGATGTGGTGATGGGTCGTGTGGACCCAATTGTAGAAAAGTCTACCTTTCGGCAGCATTGTACGGTTGTACAAGGCTTGTGTTGTGTTGGTTTTGTGTCGTTGTTTAAATAAAGCCAACGGGTGACAGTGTGCGTCAATTTCTAATGTACGAAATGAATTTGTAAGGATTCGAGTATTACGACCAATGGAGAAATTGGTCACGAATGTCGGAGAGTGGTAATTATCGCGGATGATGTTACCATGGCGATGCGGTTATGGAACGTAGTTCCAAGTGGGAGAGTTACACTCCCGCACGAGGAGGTTTTAGTGTGAGATTTCGGATAATGCTTATAGTAGATCCGGAATTAGTGTCGAGACCTAGATTTGGTCGATTTGTGGTAGAGTACAATTTCGGTTAAATTGTACTTAAGGTTTCGGATTTGAATTATCACTTAGGTGGTAATACGGTGAATCTCGTTGGGAGATAAATGGATGTGTTTGACGAGCAAGGTGAGATCCCTCGGTTAAGGGATGTGTGTGTCGGAATCTCTTCTAGAGAATTATTGTTTTGTGCCTATGTGCGATATAGGTGGTTCTTGCTCGAATGTGATGTCGATGTGCTCACGTACGTATAATGCGTATGCAAGGATTCCAAGTGAGTGGGATAAGTATACATGTATGTATATAATGTATTTATTTGTATGAACGGATATGTGTTGTCCGAGTTAGTGATATATGTTGTTGTACACTAACGGATTTATGAACGGATATGTGTTGTCCAAGTTAGTGTTATATCGGTATGGTATAACGTTATCGGGAAATTTGAGTACCGATGGGGAATGGGAGTACCATTCCTGTGTTGAGATTTTGGGACGTGAATATCGGGTTGTTCGTATTCACAATATTTCGGGTAGTACGATTGTCCCTGTTAGTTGGACTCATAGTTTGAGGTAGTGAATGTAGGGTAGTTCGGATTCACTAAGGCTCGGGTTGTACGGCCATCCTCGGTTATACTATGTGGTGGTGGTAGTGAATGTCGGTTTGCGCGTATTCACGATGACTCGGGTTGTGCGGTCATTTCGTTGTGGGAAATATGGATTGGGTTGGTGAAGTTCGGGTAATTGCGAATTCACTAAGGTTAGGGTTGTTTTGACCATCCTCCATATGTGCTTAGGCTCGGGTTGTTTCGGCCATGTTGGTGTGAATTGTGATGCAATAGTCGTATTTTGCTCACGTGTTGCGATAGTTGCGTATTAATCGTTTTGCGCACTACAAGGGGGTTAAGTGGTAAGTGTTATCCGTTAGGATTCGCTTTCATTTCGGTCTTTATCGATTTGGGTGTTGACTTTATTGTGGTATATGGTTGTTACTAGCAATGTACTTGGTATGGTACGCTAGGAGTTGATATCTCGGTACGAGATTGGTTGAAGTTTTCCCGATGAGAGGGATTGAGCAAGTTTAGTGCTCGGATTTGTGGATTTTAATAAATCGCGGGTGACGATTTAGTTGTTAAGGGTAACTCTTTGAGAAGAATTGCCTAGAGGAGTTGGAAGAATACGTGGCGATTTCGCGTATTCTAAGTAATCGTTGTAGACTTCGGTTGTTACGTGAATTGCACGTCTCGGAATGCGTTCAAGTGTGTATTTAGTTAATGGATTAATCTTTGGGTTAATGGGAAATGTGTTGGAAGTCAGATTGAAACGTTTATTTGAGAGCCATAGCGTATAGGTTCGGATTGGTTAAATTAATTAGGATTACGAGGACGTGATTGAATCTGAGTGGGGGAGAGTTGTAACACCCCGTTTTCCCCGTATATGATATATAGGTGTGTCGTGTATGTACGACTAGTGTATGAAGGATTCGAGGCGTATTCGTATGTTGGAGTTCATGTATGCGAGAAATGATCAGACCACGTTTTGGGTCGCGGCGCGACAGAAGGGGCCGCGGCGCGGCATTTAACTAGTTTCAAGATCAGATGGCTTGTAAAACGAACCCCAGACTTAGTGTATTGTCGCGGCGCGAGGAAATGAGGCCGCGGCGCGGCGTTCCTGGTGAGCTGGTACCAGATTTGTAATTTTAAAAGATATTCATGGGCATTTTGGTCTTTTCGCGTGTGTGCCAGATTGGGATCTTAAATCCCATCCACTCATCTCATTTTATTCATTTCTTTTTCCTTTTCTTTCTCATTTTCTTCTCAAACTTCAAAACCCCATTTGATTCAAAGGGATTTTTGAAAAGGAAGATTCGTGATTCAATCGAAAGAGTAAGAGGCAACTTTGTTCTCCTCGTTCTTAGCTACAAGGTGATACTAGTGGTAAGCTTTAACTTCGAAATTCGTTTTTGTGTTCATCATTCAAATTTAGGACTTTTGATTGTATGTTCATAAATGGAACCCCATTAGTTGTTAATTGAAGATTAACACCAAGATTCGGGTTTATTGTTGATGTTGGCGGGTTTTGGGTTTGGTGAGCAAGTGTAAGCTTGTAAGACTTGCAAACGAGTGTAATCACTAGTATTTAGTTATTATTGAGGTGTTGGAAGCCTTTAGGGTTCATGTGGTTGACTAATTTTGAATAGAGTCAAAATAAGGGTTTGGTGATGATTGTGACCCAATTGTCGATTTAATAAGGTTTATAAACTTAAAATGAAGTAAGTTGAAGTATAAATCCGAGTTAAATATGTTTGGTGTCAAATATTGTAAATGGTGAGATTTTGACTATTAAGGGTCAAAACGGGTTTTTGGGCAACAAGCGAGCTAAAATGCGTTCAATTGCTAAATTTGGTACTTTTAGGTATTTCGGGAACGCGGGAATTGGTCTTGTTGGTTTTGGACCTTCGTGTAGCGTTAAAGTGCAAAGGGGCGTGAATTTCACTTGTTGTTCATTTGGGCGGGTCGAGAGTCCAAATGAGTTTGTATTGATGTTTATGAGATAAATGGAATAGGTACATTCCATTGGCGAGTTGCGGGATTGGATTGCACTTCATCGAGGCGTGTAAGGTGAGTGTAAATTTACTATGCACATGTGTATGTGTAAAATGGGTGCGTGTGTGTAGAGTGACCCTTGCTTGGGTTTACTCTATGTTGGTGTGGGTGAATGGACTCCTCTTGTGCTTCGGGTCCATGTGGGATGCTTATGCATTTTGGGTTTTACCCTTGGTGTGGTGATTTGGCTAGCGTTTTGGATAACCCATATCGTTAAGGAAATGAATCTCGGTTAGCGCGGATTCATGATGACTCAGGTAGTTCGGTCATCTTGGTGATGAGGTGGTGAATTTCAGGTTGTGCGAATTCACTAAGGCTCGGGTAGTTCAGCCAACCTCGGTTGTTGAAGTGGTGAATTTCGGGTAGTGCGAATTCACTAAGGTTCGGGTAGTTCGGCCAACCTTCATGTGGTTTGGGTTAAGGGGTTAACCTTATTTGTTGTTGTTGACTATATTTATTGTACAGGCGTATATACTTATCGTTGTGTTGTAGCATCTTGTGGCGTTAGCTTGGTGATTTCGTAGCGTGTAGCTACTTTGTGTATGTGCTCTTTTGTAGTTTGTTTACCATGCGGAGCCGGTATGTGTTTATCTTGATGCTTGGTGATACGTAGCCATTTTATGCATATGTATGTGTATAGTATCTTTACGTTCACTAAGCATTAGCTTACCCTCTAGTTGTTGATATTTTTATAGGTTCGCGTGGTGGCGGCTCGGGTAAGCGTGGGGATTAGAGATCTTGGCTAGGTTGCTTTAGGAGATCTTGCTTTTGGACTCGATTAGGATTGGGGTAGCGTAGTCCCAATCAACATGCTCGGTTTTGTATAAACGTAACTAGTCGGGTCATAATGATTATAACAGGGTTACGATTTAATTAACGTATCTTTGTATTAAGGAGTTTAAATTATTATTGTACGTTTTAAGTTCGATGAACTTACTTTGATGATAAATACGTTTTGGAAATTGTGTAATGGGACCTAAAGCGTTATTTAATGTATATTAAAAAGGAAAATTTTTTATGGGCCAGTTTAATACGGGTTGGGTCATTACAAGATCCATCAAACTACTAACTCTAAGACGAGATTTTGAAAATTTAAATATGAAAGAGACTGAGACCGTAAAAGATCACTATTCTAGAATTAAAGAAATGGTAAATCAAATGAGAGCCTATGGAGATAACATAACTGATAAAAGGATTGTAGAAAAAATATACTTATCAGTATGACTGAAAAATATGATCATGTCATTACCGCTATTGAAGAGTCAAAAGACATCGAGCGAGACTCTGTCAGTAACAGAATTAGTTGGCTCTCTTGAATCATATGAGGCTAGACTGAGTCGACGTAGTGAAAACTCACTTGAAAGTGCCTTTCAATCTAAACTCAAAATAAGGTCTCAGAAATCTAATAATGGGGGGGGAAAGAAATCTCGAAGAAAAGGCGAGAGGAGGAGATAAACCCAGATGCAGGCTCAATCACAGAAGAAAAAGCTACCCTCCATATGGTATTTGCAAAAAGACAAATCACTTGGAGAAAGATTGTTTTCACAAAGGAAAGTCACAATGCAATAACTGAGGAAGATTTGGGCATCTCGAAAAAGATTGTTGTTTAAAACAAAATCATTGGGCTAATTACACCGAAGAAAAAGAAGATATGCACGAGAATTACAATCAGCTATTCTATGCTTTCCATGCTGCAAATGAGCAAAGAGATGACACTTGGTTCATCGACAGTGGGTGCAGCAACCACATGACAGGAGATGAGAAGCTATTTCGTAGTAACACCTCTGTAAAGTCCCACATCAATTTAGGGAATGGAGAGCTTGTTGACACTATAGGTAAAGGTACAATAACTGTTCAAACTAACAACTGCACTCGATCTGTGATGTGTGCGAGGTGTAGTACGAAATACTATTATTTTTTACTACAAAATACTATTAAATACGATACAATTTACACAAGTTATTTATTTATTTATAGAATGGATATACCTAAACCTTGCTACAATACTTATAGGCAGTGTACCTAATCGTAGAGTAGTGTAGTTTTTAGTAAGTGCGGTTCGTTCCACAGGGAACTAGCTGAGTTTAACGCTATATTTTTCACAACTATATTTGTATGTATATGTATATATATATATATATATATATATATATATATATATATATATATATATATATAAGTAGTATTATTATTATTATAAAGGGGGGGTTTTACCGTTTAATGACCGGTTTGTCGATTTTAAGTCCTAATGCAAAATATTAACTTAATTTAAAGCGTAAAGTAAATGACGATAAATAAAAATGCAATAAAATAAAGGAATTATGCTTATTTAAACTTCCGTAATCATGATGTTTGACATGTTGATTTTAATTTATTACCATGAGTTAATTGTCCTTTGTCCTGGATTATTTGATATGTCCATCTGGTTTTATCCATAATAGTCCATCGGTCATAATTATAAAGTACAAGAGTCTTCGCCAAATTAACCTTATACCCGAAGTCAAATATTGTATCTATATATCTAAAAGAGATAGTGGAAGTGAATAGGAAACTTTAGAAGTTTTACAAACTTACCCCAAACTTTTTATTTCTTATAACTCAACCACATTCTCTATAAAAGTTAATTTCATAGTTTTTACAAACTTACCCCAAATTTTTCACATTTCATAATTTACTCATAAAACTTCTCATTCATTATAAATCGTCCACACAATTTTTACTATCTACTAACTTATTATTATTATTATTATTATTATTATTATTATTATTATTATTATTATTATTATTATTATTATTATTATTATTATTATTATTATTATTATTATTATTATTATTATTATTATTATTGTTATTATTGTTATTATTGTTATTATTATTATTGTTATTATTATTATTATTATTATTATTATTATTATTATTATTATTATTATTATTATTATTATTATTATTATTATTATTATTATTATTATTAAATCAATCACATAATTTTCTACTTTATTATTGTTTAACTTTTTTTCTTATTATAAATTAACTACGTAACTCATTTTTAATAACTGTTTTAATGTTATTATATATATATATATGTATAATATATATATATATATATATATATATATATATATATATATATATATATATATATATATATATAGTTTGTACCAATCGTTGATGCACGTCTCACTTTATTGATTGAACATTTAGATCTTTTCTCTCGACAAGACGAAAAGTAAAATAAAAAATGATGAATAATTACTTTCACGCTTATTACAAATCAATCATATAACTATTTTTGGTCCTTCCTCGACAAAACGAAAAAAATGATAAATAATTACTTTCTCAATAATTAGCAATGTAATTAATGTTAATCAACGGTGAAGAACCGGCGCAAAGCCAGGTCGCCCAACTAGTTCCAACTAATTGGGGACTTAAACTGTAACAAGGTCTTAATACTTTGTTTAATGAATACACCAGGTTATCGACTGCGTGTAATCCAAGGTTTTAATACTTTGTTAACAATTACACCAATTACCCTTGAATGTAATCCACCCCTGTTTTAATGAGTCTAGTGACTATTAATCCATCCCTGTGTCCGATCAAATGAACAATTATCAGTATTTATAAATATCCCGCCCACCGTACCCAGTCAAGCGTATGTGGTTATATATAAATACGTCAAATTATAAATCTTTATATTAAATTAACGAGATATCATTTAGTTAATATAAAGCCCATTAATAGCCCATAGTCCAATTTCCACTAGTGTCGGTCTTTTGTTCAAACCCCAATTATGGTCCAAAGCCCAATAACCCCGTCTTTAATATTTAGTCCAACATCACGATTACTTCGGCTTAAATAAGCATAATAATAACTTAGCTACGAGACATTAATTTAAAAAGGTTGAACATAACTTACAATGAGTATTAATCACGTAGTGTTACACGGACAGAGTTTTGACTTTAAAACCCGTAAAACATTCCTTACAATAACCCAATTATTATTAAACTTAAATTAAAATTAAAATTATACTTATAAATAAATTTTACGTATATAGAAAAGAAAGAAAAGGGATGATGAGTTCGGCAGAATGCGCGGCCTTTTATAGGCCAATTTGATTACTGTGTGCTCCGTGACTGCTGTAAAGACCCGTTCTAATCCATAAGAACGAATACAATAACATATGATTACATTGCGAGGTATTTGACCTCTATATGATACATTTTACAAACATTGCATTCGTTTTAAAAGACAAACTTTCATTACATCGCAAGTTGACAGGCATGCATACCATTTCTTAATATCAAATATAAATGATCTAATCTGTCATTTACTTAATCATAATCTTTACTGAACTCAACGACTTGAATACAACATCTTTTGAAATATGCCATGAATGACTCCAAGTAATATCTTTAAATTGAGCAAATGCACAGCGGAAGATTTCTTTCAATCCTGAGAATAAACATGCTTTAAAGTGTCAACCAAAAGGTTGGTGAGTTCATTAGTTTATCATAATCGATCATTTCCATAATTTTAATAGACCACAAGATTTTCATTTCCATTTATAATAAATATACGTCCCATACATAGAGACAAAAATCATTCATATGGATTGAACACCTGGTAATCGACCTTAACAAGATGCATATAGAATATTCCCATCATTCCGGGACAACTTCGGACATGATAAATTCGCCATCATTCCGGGACAACTTCGGACATGATAAAAAGGGCATATTCGATTTCGAAAATTCAACCATAGAATGTAGTTTCGCTTACTTGTGTCTATTTCGTAAAATAGTAATAAAAATAGCGCATGTATTCTCAGTCCCAAAAATATATATTGCAAAAGCATTTAAAAAGGGAGCAAATGAAACTCACAATATTGTATTTCGTAGTAAAAATACATATGACGTCATTGAACAAGTGCAAGGTTGGCCTCGAATTCACGAACCTATATTAAGTATGTATATATATATATATATATATATATATATATATATATATATATATATATATATATATATATATATATATATATATATATATATATATATATATATATATATATATTGGTCAATAACTGTCTAACAATTTAGGTCAGGTCATAGTGTACCACAATCCTAATGCTCGAGATCGATATGCAAAAGTCAATTTGACCCAAGATGATTTACAAAATCTTATTCATGTTTATTATATAGCTTAAATAGTCGTTTTATATATTTAAATACATTTATCAGTTTTTTATTAGAGTAAAAATAATACAAGTCATTTATAAATAAAAATTTATATTAAAATTTATCTATGCTAAAAAATATACTTTTATATATCTTAAGTGATATAATTAATGAAGTTCAATTAATATCGTAAAACTATAGTGATAGGTATTATTAATGTAATTGTATTACATGTAGTAAAAATATCTTTGTATCACATATTGATTTGATAAAATAATATCGATAATAATAATAAGTGAAAGTTGTATTATTTTGTAATAATTATTATTATTCTACTAATAAAATAACAATATTTATATATTTACTAATGATTATAATAAAATGATAATTCTAATCATGACCATCTTAATGATAGCAATACTTTTTAATATTAACCGTAATAATAATATTTTATATAAAAATAATAATTCTATTCAAAATGATAATTTTAAATAATAATAATACTAAAATGATAATACTAATGATATTTTATAATAACAATGATATTTCTATTAAAAATGATAATTTTAATAAAAATGATGGTTTTAATATTAGTGATACTTTTAATAATAATAATGACGAATAAAATAATAAAATGATAGTTTTTATAAAAATATTAATTATTTTAATAATATTAATAATAATAATCATAATAATAATAATAATATTAATAATAATAATATTATTGATTATTAGATAATAATAATAATAATAATAACGATAACGATAACGATAACGATAACGATAACGATAACGATAACCATTTTAACAATAATACATTAAAATTATAGATAATTCAATTGACTATAACTTTTAATCCATTCATCGAAACCATTCGATATCTAAATGAAAAGTTATTAATTTTTCGCCAGCTTTCCAACGACATGCATATCATATACCTTATCTCAATTGCATATGTAACAAATTCATAATCTATCATAAGCTATTTAATGAAAAAATTAAACATACAAGCATGCATAAACATACATACTCGAGCACTAGTCAGGGATACACTATCAATATATAAAAGTTAAGTTATGAGTGCTCACGTATCAATATTGAGATTCAATATTGCAGGAAAGTACGTAGACGCAACGGAGAGGATAAACACTAGTTTGACTTCACGAACATACCCTCGAACATTACCCATAACCTCTATAGCCATAACCCAATATTTCCTTAGCTCTATCCTACTCGAAAAATTCATTTTGAAAACACGCGGGCAGAACCTCGTCGTAGTATTTTATGTATAATACTACTAATATCGCTCCTAATAATACTAATACTAATAATAATAAGATTAATAATAATAATAATAATAATAATAATAATAATAATAATAATAATAATAATAATAATAATAATAATAATAATAATTATAAATATATATATAGAGAGAGATTGAGTGGTATGAAAACTGAATCAGAATGAGAAAACATTCGAGTATTTATGGACTTGGCCACTCCCTCCTCACCATGCGATCGCATGGGTATTGTGAGGAGATGCCATGCGATCGCATGGCTCTCTTTTACAGCTCATATGCACTAAATTTTTGGTGCCGACAGTTTATATATATATATATATATATATATATATATATATATATACACACATATATATATATATATATATATATATATATATATATATTTATTTATTTAATTTATATAATTTATTATATATAATATTATATTTACGTGCGTAGTTAAATTGTAAAATTTGTTCCATTGAGACGTACGTTGGAAAATGGTTTATGACTCGGTTCCGGTTTTTCAAACGAAGTTCGTACACTTAGAAAACCTGAACTTTACATTTCCTGACGTGTACCTTTTTCAAAAATTAGACTTAATCATTGATAAATTATTTTATAAAAATTGTAACTTATATATACGAGTGTTGTGGTCATTTGCTTCTATAAATCAATGGCTCGATGGTTATCAAACATATTATTTTAAATCAATCATTTTACGACTAAATAATATTATATTTTATCACCTTGTAAAATATTTATATATATTCATTTGGAAATATAAATTTATATATATATATTAGAAATATCTATATAATATTTAGTTTTTCAAAATAACTATATTTCAAGGTTCGTTTTAAATTGGTTTAGAAAATATTATAACATGTAACGTTTATACTTTAAACTCGTTTTAATAATAGAAGTTATTATATCAAATAATGTTCTTAATATTATGAAAACTAAATAATTAAGTTACCAAGGGACACGAGTCAATCACTGCAAAGCATGCTTTTGAAAATTAAACAAGAATCTCCACTAACCTCTTGACTAACTCTCGTTAATGGACACATTGTCCTTACTTGAAAATCACTTTATCATTATTTTCTGAATATCGTTAAAATGGAAAGGTTTCCTAAATCAAAGTGGATCTCTCAATAGAGACTCGTAATCATCATTCAATGTATTTGATAATTCAATCATTTGATATTATCTTCTAATTTTATCGATAAACATATTGAAACAAATACGTTCATGTGAAGTATTATACGTTTAATACTTTGTTAATATTCTCAAGTTATTATATATACATATATATACATATTCATATCCAAAAATGGTTCGTGAATCGTCGGGATTTGGTCGAGGTTAAATGAATGTATGAACATAGTTTAAAATCCTTGAGATTTAACTTAACAAATTTTGCTTATCGTGTCAGAATAATATAAAGATAAAGTCTAAATTTGGTCGGAAATTTCCGGGTCATCACAACTGTGATGTTTTTCTTCCTCACAGATCTACGATTGCAGAGCTTTGGTTTCCAGCTCATCACTCGATTCCAAAACGTGGGCTGCTTAATATTTTATAATATATATATATATATACATATATATATATATATATATATATATATATATATATATATATATATATATATATATATATATATATATATATATATATATAAATATAATTATATATTATATTATATTCTTGTGCATAGTTGACTTGTAATTTCAGGTCCGTTGAGTCGTACGTTGATAGTTGGTTCATGTCTTGGTTCCGGATTTTCGAACGCCTTTTTGTATAATTTAATATCTTGTACTTTGCGTTTTGCGGCTTGCACTCTTGTCATTTTTAGATGTTTCTCATCAATAATTTGAACCACTTGAATTGTATCTTGTACATTTGAGCTTTTTGGTCATTTGCGTCTTCAAATCGTCGATTTTGTCTTTTGTCTTCACCTTTTATTATTTAAACGATAATCACTTGAAAATAGAACAATTGCAACTAAAAGCTTGTCTTTCTGGAAGGATAATGCTATGAAATATATGTTCGTTTTTAGCATTATCAATCTGTTAATGACGTTCTTCTAGTACCAAGCTTAGTGAGTAACTCACTAAGTGTTGGTCAAATGATGGAGCATGGGTACTCTTTACTCTTCGAAGATAAATCATGTGTTATTCGTGACAAGACAAATAACTATAAATTAATAGCCGAAGTGTCAATGGAGAATCGCAACTTTCCACTTCTCTGGCAGTATATCATAGACACAGCCATGAAAGTACAAGTTGAAAAATCATGGCTATGGCATCGCAGATTTGGCCACTTTAACTTTCACGTATTAAAAATTCTTCAACAGAAGAATATGATAAGAGACTTGCCAAACATAGAAGAGATCACTGACACATGTGAAAGTTATATGATGGGAAAGCAACATCGAAAACCTTTCCCTCGTGACAAAGCTTGAAGAGCGAAAGGTATACTAGAGCTGGTGCACACTGACGTATGTGGACAAATTAGGACCCCGTCTCTTAACCAAAACATGTACTTTATCTTTTCATCGACGATTATGTGATGACCCGGAGATTTCCGACCAAATTTAAATTTAATCTTTATATGATTTTGATACGATAAGTAAAGTATGTAATGTGGAGTCTAGAAAATTTTGAAACGATGTTCATATATTCAATTGACCTTCGATTACTTTCGACGGTTCACGAACTATTGTGTGTATATATATAATATATAAATATATAATATCTAATAAATGTTTTATAAGATATATAATATATTTACTAAATGTTACATAGATAAAAAGATATAATTCCTACATATTAAATATATATACAAGTTAAAAATATTATAATTATATTTGCATTTCTTACATTAAAATAAATGTTAATATCTAAAAATCAGTATTAATAATATTATTATATAATAATGAAATTTGATATATAAATTATTATACTATTATCATTATTAATATTATATTCATTAGTAATATTAAGATTATTAAAACTAGTATTATTATTTGTAATATTAATTAATAAGGTTATTGTAATTATTATTATTAATTAAATTTAACATTTTCAATTATCATTATTAAATCCTTTACTAAAAATTTTATTATTATTAGTAATACTATTATTGTAATATTAATATATTTATACTTACAATTAACAAAATTTATAAACCATATATATATAATCAGTTATATAATTACAGATATATAGATGCGTATGAATATATCTATCTATATATGTTTATAAAATTCCTTTTCTATTCTTTCTCTTGCTTTATACTCGATATCACAGTGCAACTATGCGAGTTTTTTGTTGCTATCTTGAGTTTGTTACACTTCACTATCATCCTTACCCTTTACAGCACAATTAAAAAAAGAGATGAAACAGACCTCTAACAGATTCGTTTGTCATCCCTATCTGTTTATTCGTTTTATTAAGTCTTTGATTGAACGCCTGTGTACTTCTTGTCCATAATATTGTTACACGTCCATATCAATTACAATACAAACACACATTATCAATTATCAAATACAATGACTTCAATCCATCAAATTAAACAGAAATATCATAAACATCACCTCTAAACCGAATCACTTTCTCTTCTCTCTTTCTAAATTCTTGTATCCAAAACCCGTGCATCTCTATTTTTATTTATGTATCCTGTCTACTTCTTTCTGTTATGATTATGGTCGAACACCCAGACCCTTATCTGCTTCTCCTTCCTGTTTCAAACGGGCTCATAAAACCTTAATCAAAACCACCAAATACCTGTTGCTTATACCCTTTATACTTCACAAATAATTCAAACAAATACCTGCTGCTGTATCCGTAACTATTTCTGTTTCAATCACGAACAAACCCCAACAAATACCACCTCCATGACACCACATATATATGTTTCTGTTTTTGGTCACTAACAACCACCATCGCCATCTTAAAATCATCACTACGATCACTATATATAACCACAAAACATCAACCCAATTATCGTTTCCATTTACAAGAACACCAACCCGATCACCTCTACTTCTACGTATTACTCGCTCCAATTATTTGAGAGCTGAGTTGTTGATATTGTTTAATGCTTGACTGCTTGCTACTGCACGTAGATTTCTATCCTTGTTCTCTACTACTCGCTTTCTTTTCGGTTTCAACTAATATTGTTTATTTAAACCACCAATGAACCCAATTAGTAATTCCAATCGAATATATATATTTTTTTATGCTCCCCTTTTGTTGGACAAATGAAAATGGTGGACCATCGAGTTCATTTACATGTGAGCTTTTCATTTTTGTTCCAGGTTAAAAACAAACAGCACGTGTCCTTCTTCTTTTTATTTTCCATTTCGGTTTCAATCATACAAGGAGATAAGAGGGTATTTTAATGCATGGGTTATTCAACCTATTAGAAAATTATGCAAGAGGATCAAGTGGGTTTGATGGCTGACCATCTTGTATCAATCAAAGTGGATGTGCAAAGTTTTTTTTTTATTGATTAGGTAAGGTCTTGAAACCCCACTACTATCATTTACGCTAGTGGAATATTGTGGGGTTTATTAATGCTATTATATTATTTCTTTTAAGTAAGTAAAGCAATAGGGGGACCATGGAATGATGAATCACGATGATGATTTGTAGAGGTGATGATAATGTGAGTAGATATTTTCGGTATATGTATCCTGATATAAACATGATAACATTGAATCGTGATTGTTGAGCCATATGATCTTTCATGGACTTAGCAACTTGGACTGCTGTGAAAATTATGTTCGAAGCCCAACTATGATTGGGTTTGTATTCAATCGTTTAGATTTTAGAAAAAGGAGAAAAATGAAAACAGTTTAGCTTTCGGTTAAATACAAACGGGTTGCAAGTTTAATCAGAAAACAATGAATGGAGGAGTGGTTAGAATGGGTGTTCGGTTAGCTGGAGGTCACTGGTTCGAGCCCGGATCTTGGCATTTTTTTTTAGAAGAAGAAGAAGCAGAAACAGAAAGAATGAACTATATATATATAAGAATAGGTGATATTACTTCAGAAAAATTGAAACGAAAGAATGGTTAAGTGTATTGCTGGGTGAATGGGAGGTCGCGGGATCGAGCCCGGTTCGGGGCGTTTTCTTATTAGAAAAGATTTGAGGTAGTTTACTTATTTATTATTATTATTATTATTATTATTATTATTATTATTATTATTATTATTATTATTATTATTATTATTATTATTATTATTATTATTATTATTATTATTATTATTATTATTATTATTATTGTTATTGTTGTTGTTATTTTCCTAAGTATTATTAATGACATAACTAGTATTAGAATAAGTACTATTAGAATTATGACTAAGATTATTGATATTAGTAACATTATTAGTATCATTATTTTAAGAATTAACACTCGCATTAAAACTATCATTTTATATATAAAAACTATCATTTCTAGTATTATTATTAATATTATTAGTAGTAATATTATTTTTACTATCATATTTTATTTAAAGTATCATTATTATGAAAATTCTAACAATTAATAGAACTACCATTTTTTTTTAATTATCATTTTCATTATTATTATCATATTATAACAAATAAAGATTTTTGTACACAACATATATATATATATATATATATATATATATATATATATATATATATATATATATATATATATATATTACCTATAATTATATCTTAAACATATTAATATATATACAAAATAAACATACACACACACACACATACACACACACACACACACACACACACACACACATATATATAGTATATAATTTAAGTTATAATATATAGATAAAATGTAGTGCAAATTCTATATAAATTACAACACTAAATATATAAATATTATATAAATATTAGATGTAATTATTTGATTACTATTATATGTGTTAATATATTCATAAATGCTATAGGTTCGTGAATTCAAGGCCAACCCTGCATTGTTTAGTTGTTCAAAGTCGTTATATGTATTTTTACTACAAAATACATTAGGTGAGTTTCATTATTCCCTTTTTATATACATTTTTGGGCTGAGAATACATGCAAATGCTTTATTAACTGTTTTACAATATTTATATGCGTGAGTTTCATTATTCCCTTTTTATATACATTTTTGGGCTGAGAATACATGCAAATGCTTTATTAACTGTTTTACAATATTTATATGCGTGAGTTTCATTAATCTATTTTTAAATGTTTTGCAATATACATTTTTGGGACCGAGAATACATGCGCTGCTTTTATAAATGCTTTACGAAATAGACACAAGTAATCGAAACTACATTCTATGGTTGGATTATCTAATCGAATATGCCCTTTTTATTAAGTCTGGTAATCTAAGAATTAGGGAACAGACACCCTAATTGACGCGAACTCTAAAGATAGATCTATCGGGCCCAACAAGCCCCATCCAAAGTACTGGATGTTTTAGTACTTTGAAATTTATATCATGTCCGAAGGAGGATCCCGGAATGATGGGGATATTCTTATATATATATTGTGAATGTCGATTACCAGGTGTTCAATCCATACGAATGATATTTTGTCTCTATGCATGGGACGTATATTTATGAGAACTGAATATGGAAATCTTGTGGTCTATTAAAATGATGTTAATGGTTATTTATGTTAAACTAATGAACTCACCAACCTTTTGGTTGACACTTTAAAGCATGTTTATTCTCAGGTACGAAAGAAATCTTCCGCTATGCATTTGATCATTTTAAAGATATCACTTGGAGTTATTCATGACATATTTTAAAAGACGTTGTATTAGAGTCGTTGAGTTCATCAAGATTATTATTAAGTCTATTATAGTTGGATATATTATGAAATGGTATGCGTGTCATCAACTTTCGATGTAAAGCAAGTTTGTCTTTTAAAAACGAATGCAATGTTTGTAAAATGTATCATATAGAGGTCAAGTACCTCGCGATGTAATCAACTAATGGGAATCGTTTGTAATCGATATGGACTTCGTCCTGATGGATTAGGACGGGTCCTTTCATTTGGTATCAGAGCGGTGGTCTTAGCGAACCAGGTCTTGCATTAGTGAGTCTAACTGATAGTCGTTAGGATGCATTAGTGAGTCTGGACTTCGACCGTGTCTGCATGTCAAAAGTTTTGCTTATCATTTCTAGTCGAAAATCATCTGCTTATCCTCCTTAGGAAATTACCTGCTTATCATTCTTAGTCTAGACACATCTTACTGCATTGATTGCATAAATAGTGTATAGACAAAAAAATCATATCTTAGCGTATTCGCTAATTCATATTTTATCATATCTATTACTGTAAACCCTGCCTGACATACTCCGTATATTAATCCGTAACTTATGGGATTTTAGTATTATATATGCATATGTAACTTATGTATTGCATGGTACTAATCTACACCCTATAATCTGTTTCTTATCGAAAATCCTTCAGCAAATCGTACGAGATGAATCCCTCAACCAGTTCGAGTCCCTCAGATTTCGATAGCTATTCCGATAGTTATTCCGACAGCTATTCCGACATGGATATTCACCTAAATTCCAAAAGCGGGGTCACCGGAATAAATAAATCAATCAGTCATCCCCAATTCATTTGATGAGTTCGTAGTCGACTTAAACAATGGAGATGCGAAGAAGGCGATCCCTTCCACCAACCGAATTCACCTATTGACAATGAACCTGAAGCGTTTACCGGCGAACCTGTTTGAGACACCATTTTCACTCTCATTTCCAGAGTATCTCGTCATGATTATATACTATCTAAATTTCTGGGTCTTATTCATTCGCTCGTCCGAACCGACAATCATCCCGGCGTAATAGAATAAGTCAATGAGTTTTGCGCTCGAGTAGTGGCTCTGGAGAATATGGTGCAAAATGTACCAGCTTCAGCAACATCACCGACACCAACAGTACCACCAGTAACATCACCAATACCATCAACAATCCATGCCTCAACATCTCATCCTATATCTCGAGCATAATCATCGTTCTACATGACGTTCTATACCATTTATCTTCGTTCTATATGATGATTAAGTAATCTCTAAATGTTTTAGAGATTATGTATTCTAGTTCTAACGGTAAACCAAATTAGTTTAATATCATATTAACTCAATGAATCCATGATTACATCTGAAGAAAATATATATGTATATATGTTTTCATAAAGATTGTAATTAAAATTTTTATTGTACAAACTATTAATGGTGAAAATATTTTAACGGGTAGGTAATACCCGAGGAATATTTAGATTTCGCATTAATGAGTTACAATGTACGTTCTTCGAATCTGATTCAACAGTCATTTACTATCCTACTTACTCCACAGATATACGTATCTGTTCACCAGAGAATAACCATTTTCATTTCAATTAAATTTCACATACGAGTTTCTGCTGATCAAAACCCAAGTCAAGATTTGACAAGTGGCATAATGAAGAAAATAATGAACAAAATAATACTTATTAGTAACCAATTAATTAACTACGTAAAACTTTAAAACTATGTTAACTGTTCCTAGCTAACTGTTACTATATGATTATTTCCTTAAAATATACTAGTTTTGGTGGAGCTATTGAATTATTGGACTATTGGACTACTATTATGGACAATTAAAAATTTTTAAAAGAGTAGGAAATATTAAATACAACACTTTTCGACTTAAAAGAGTGTAAATAAATTTCATCTTCTACAGTTAAATATTTCCTCAAGTTGCCACTTGATTTCATCTTAAACCTCATTTGTATCTCGTCGATTACAATCTGCATTCAAACCTTTTATAATTCTTGAAAACACCTCAATCGATAGGATGAATCAACCGCACTTCATCTACGTAAGGAAATATTTATGTATATAGTATTGCATCTGAGAAACTCTCGACAACTGAGTAAAAGTTTAACACGTAGCCGCGTCAGATTCTTTGGCATTTATTAGCAAAAATAATTTTGCGATCTCTTTTCAAAGTAGCAAATTTTGTCACAGCTTCAGCAAATTAACTACGACTTTTCATTCGAAACAACCTTATTATCACCTTGATTTATATGTATGTTCTTTTATTGTTACCGGGGAACCTTTTATATTCCACCATATTACCGTCAACGTTTAATCATCTAAAAACACAATTCTCTTGAAATCACCTCGGATCGATAACTATTGATTCAGATATGGTAGCAGTAAATGTAGAGGAATCGGCAATCAGTACTTTGAAAACTCACAGCATATCTACATCAACAGTTATATGTATAACATTTATCTTTTAGAATAATGATCTTCCATTCTGAAATTTTGAAAAGCACCCAGCCTACGAATTAATACATTGAACTTTGAAAAAGTTGAATGAAACAGCAGAAACTGTAGATAACCGTAAACGACCTTAATAGTCAAAAGTTTGATGATAGAGAATAATATGTTGGAAAAGCTCAGAAACGTTGGAACTGGAAAACGGATAGAGTTAACCATGAAGGAGACCAAGGACAAATACAAGGATCATACCCTATATTCAAAGAATTCAGATAATTCTGGATCCGTTGAAATCTTTAGAGAATATCTTGCCCCGAAGTCATGTTAAAATCTTGCAGAAAATCTTTCTCCATCAACCATCGAACTTAGAAATTCCAAAATATCATCATCAATATCTTCGATATTTCTGAGGATATTTTCATAAATATTCTCGTCCGAAATTATATACCTCTTCGTGCTTCCTGTGTATCATTATATTGGAAACATTCAATAGAAAATTTAGTACCGAAAAGCGGATTATGCGAAACTATGAAGAAAATCGTGGACAAATCACAAAGAATAAGTTTGACTTCAAAGAATCCAAATGATTCAATGTCTGCTAAAGTCTTTAGTGAATATCTTACTCCTTACTCTAAACCCTTGCAGACAATAGTTTCTATCATCCGCTGATCTTAGATATTCCGAGATATTATCGTATCTTTCATTATAAATATCCTCCATATTTCTGGAGATATTTTTATAACTATTCTTATCTGAAATCATTAATCTCTTCTTGCTATCAGTATTACATCATAAAGAAACTGTTAGTTTCTATATTCGGTAAATTTTCGAACTTAAAATATGAATGTTATTGAAGTAATGTTGTGAACTGATGCATGAGTTAGTATAATATAATGACACTTGATCAACGTGATTATATTACAGTAAGTCATGCTGAGTTTCTAATGAAACGTGGTGATGGTTCACAGTAGGTCATACCATCATCATGTGCCATGTTACACGACTCGTTCATTCTACTTCACCTCCTAACATATCAAGAAAATATATTCTTGATAGTTCTATTCTCAAAAATTCTGGTAATTTGACAAATCAAATCGTACCATTACGATTTCCTTCTTAGAACATTAACAATGTTCATTCCGAAGTTTATATCTGCGAATTCTGAACCATTGCAAGCGGTGTTTAATCGCAAGAAGAAGAAACGAAGGGAAAAAGCTCCAAAATATAAGAGAAAATATAAAGCCCAATAACAACACGGAGGTTTCAAACCGTGGATATTAATACAAATAGCAATATAAAGACACGGTATAATTAAGAATAGTATCACCCCAAGATAATAGTAGAAGTAAACAGATTCTTCTGGAGGAAGATTTAAAAGAAGGATGACAGAAATGATAATTAGAAAAATATCAAGGATTAGAACTGGATTAAACATTTTCAAAATCTTTTGGAGATATGAACTAAGAAAGAAAGTATAGGAATGGTGAGAATAATGGAACGGAAGAGCTTAATTTATAATGGAAATATCAGACAGAGTAATCGCGGCAGATCACCGTATTTAATTATAGAGATCTCAATTCCCTTATTCACCGAAGAATCAAATCTTTTAGATTTCGAAAATTTTCTTAAAATCCCTTGAATTCCGGAATTCAATCAAGACGACATTAAAAGTTAAGATGCATCTCATTTTCTAAATTCAACCAAGACAACGTCAGAAGCTAAAACGAAATTTCATTTATTCATTTCACTCTTTTGTGATAACTTCATTCGTGCTCTTCGAATAATCGAATTATTTTATCTGTATTATTCAATAATGATAAAACTCTAATTATCAGCTCATATTCGTCAGGAAAACATATTTATTGTTAGCCATGACGACCTCACTCAAATTTCGGGAAGAAATTTCTTTAACGGGTAGGTACTGTGATGACCCGGAGATTTCCGCCCAAATTTAAATTTAATCTTTATATGATTTTGATACGATAAGTAAAGTATGTAATGTGGAGTCTAGAAAATTTTGTAACGATGTTCATATATTCAATTGACCTTCGATTACTTTCGACGGTTCACGAACTATTGTGTGTATATATATAATATATAAATATATAATATCTAATAAATGTTTTATAAGATATATAATATATTTACTAAATGTTACATAGATAAAAAGATATAATTCCTACATATTAAATTTATATACAAGTTAAAAATATTATAATTATATTTGCATTTCTTACATTAAAATAAATGTTAATATCTAAAAATCAGTATTAATAATATTATTATATAATAATGAAATTTGATATATAAATTATTATACTATTATCATTATTAATATTATATTCATTAGTAATATTAAGATTATTAAAACTAGTATTATTATTTGTAATATTAATTAATAACGTTATTGTAATTATTATTATTAATTAAATTTAACATTTTCAATTATCATTATTAAATCCTTTACTTAAAATTTTATTATTATTAGTAATACTATTATTGTAATATTAATATATTTATACTTACAATTAACAAAATTTATAAACCATATATATATAATCAGTTATATAATTACAGATATATAGATACGTATGAATATATCTATCTATATATGTTTATAAAATTCCTTTTCTATTCTTTCTCTTGCTTTATACTCGATATCACAGTGCAACTATGCGAGTTTTTTGTTGCTATCTTGAGTTTGTTACACTTCACTATCATCCTTACCCTTTACAGCACAATTAAAAAAAGAGATGAAACAGACCTCTAACAGATTCGTTTGTCATCCCTATCTGTTTATTCGTTTTATTAAGTCTTTGATTGAACGCCTGTGTACTTCTTGTCCATAATATTGTTACACGTCCATATCAATTACAATACAAACACACATTATCAATTATCAAATACAATGACTTCAATCCATCAAATTAAACAGAAATATCATAAACATCACCTCTAAACCGAATCACTTTCTCTTCTCTCTCTCTAAATTCTTGTATCTAAAACCCGTGCATCTCTATTTTTATTTCTGTACCCTGTCTACTTCTTTCTGTTATGATTATGGTCGAACACCCAGACCCTTATCTGCTTCTCCTTCCTGTTTCAAACGGGCTCATAAAACCTTAATCAAAACCACCAAATACCTGTTGCTTATACCCTTTATACTTCACAAATAATTCAAACAAATACCTGCTGCTGTATCCGTAACTATTTATGTTTCAATCACGAACAAACCCCAATAAATACCACCTCCACGACACCACATATATATGTTTCTGTTTTTGGTCACTAACAACCACCATCGCCATCTTAAAATCGTCACTACGATCACTATATATAACCACAAAACATCAACCCAATTATCGTTTCCATTTACAAGAACACCAACCCGATCACCTCTACTTCTACGTATTACTCGCTGCAATTATTTGAGAGCTGAGTTATTGATCTTGTTTAATGCTTGACTGCTTGCTACTGCACGTAGATTTCTATCCTTGTTCTCTACTACTCGCTTTCTATTCGGTTTCAACTAATATTGTTTATTTAAACCACCAATGAACCCAATTAGTAATTCCAATCGAATATATATATTTTTTTATGCTCCCCTTTTGTTGGACAAATGAAAATGGTGGACCATCGAGTTCATTTACATGTGAGCTTTTCATTTTTGTTCCAGGTTAAAAACAAACAGCACGTGTCCTTCTTCTTTTTATTTTCCATTTCGGTTTCAATCATACAAGGAGATAAGAGGGTATTTTAATGCATGGGTTATTCAACCTATTAGAAAATTATGCAAGAGGATCAAGTGGGTTTGATGGCTGACCATCTTGTATCAATCAAAGTGGATGTGCAAAGTTTTTTTTTATTGATTAGGTAAGGTCTTGAAACCCCACTGCTATCATTTACGCTAGTGGAATATTGTGGGGTTTATTAATGCTATTATATTATTTCTTTTAAGTAAGTAAAGCAATAGGGGGACCATGGAATGATGAATCACGATGATGATTTGTAGAGGTGATGATAATGTGAGTAGATATTTTCGGTATATGTATCCCGATATAAACACGATAACATTGAATCGTGATTGTTGAGCCATATGATCTTTCATGGACTTAGCAACTTGGACTGCTGTGAAAATTATGTTCGAAGCCCAACTATGATTGGGTTTGTATTCAATCGTTTAGATTTTAGAAAAAGGAGAAAAATGAAAACAGTTTAGCTTTCGGTTAAATACAAACGGGTTGCAAGTTTAATCAGAAAACAATGAATGGAGGAGTGGTTAGAATGGGTGTTCGGTTAGCTGGAGGTCACTGGTTCGAGCCCGGATCTTGGCATTTTTTTTTTAGAAGAAGAAGCAGCAGAAACAGAAAGAATGAACTATATATATATAAGAATAGGTGATATTACTTCAGAAAAATTGAAATGAAAGAATGGTTAAGTGTATTGCTGGGTGAATGGGAGGTCGCGGGATCGAGCCCGGTTCGGGGCGTTTTCTTATTAGAAAAGATTTGAGGTAGTTTACTTATTTATTATTATTATTATTATTATTATTATTATTATTATTATTATTATTATTATTATTATTATTATTATTATTATTATTATTATTATTATTATTATTATTATTATTATTATTATTATTGTTATTATTGTTATTGTTGTTGTTATTTTCCTAAGTATTATTAATGACATAACTAGTATTAGAATAAGTACTATTAGAATTATGACTAAGATTATTGATATTAGTAACATTATTAGTATCATTATTTTAAGAATTAACACTCGTATTAAAACTATCATTTTATATATAAAAACTATCATTTCTAGTATTATTATTAATATTATTAGTAGTAATATTATTTTTACTATCATATTTTATTTAAAGTATCATTATTATGAAAATTCTAACAATTAATAGAACTACCATTTTTTTTTAATTATCATTTTCATTATTATTATCATATTATAACAAATAAAGATTTTTGTACACAACATATATATATATATATATTACCTATAATTATATCTTAAACATATTAATATATATACAAAATAAACACACACACACACACACACACACACATATATATATAGTATATAATTTAAGTTATAATATATAGATAAAATGTAGTGCAAATTCTATATAAATTACAACACTAAATATATAAATATTAGATGTAATTATTTGATTACTATTATATGTGTTAATATATACATAAATGCTATAGGTTCGTGAATCCAAGGCCAACCCTGCATTTTTTAGTTGTTCAAAGTCGTTATATGTATTTTTACTACAAAATACATTAGGTGAGTTTCATTATTCCCTTTTTATATACATTTTTGGGCTGAGAATACATGCAAATGCTTTATTAACTGTTTTACAATATTTATATGCGTGAGTTTCATTATTCCCTTTTTATATACATTTTTGGGCTGAGAATACATGCAAATGCTTTATTAACTGTTTTACAATATTTATATGCGTGAGTTTCATTAATCCATTTTTAAATGCTTTTGCAATATATATTTTTGGGACTGAGAATACATGCGCTGCTTTTATAAATGCTTTACGAAATAGACACAAGTAATCGAAACTACATTCTATGGTTGGATTATCTAATCGAATATGCCCTTTTTATTAAGTCTGGTAATCTAAGAATTAGGGAACAGACACCCTAATTGACGCGAACTCTAAAGATAGATCTATCGGGCCCAACAAGCCCCATCCAAAGTACTGGATGTTTTAGTACTTCGAAATTTATATCATGTCCGAAGGAGGATCCCGGAATGATGGGGATATTCTTATATGTATATTGTGAATGTCGATTACCAGGTGTTCAATCCATATGAATGATATTTTGTCTCTATGCATGGGACGTATATCTATGAGAACTGAATATGGAAATCTTGTGGTCTATTAAAATGATGTTAATGGTTATTTATGTTAAACTAATGAACTCACCAACCTTTTGGTTGAAACTTTAAAGCATGTTTATTCTCAGGTACGCAAGAAATCTTCCGCTATGCATTTGATCATTTTAAAGATATCACTTGGAGTTATTCATGACATATTTTAAAAGACGTTGTATTCGAGTCGTTGAGTTCATCAAGATTATTATTAAGTCTATTATAGTTGGATATATTATGAAATGGTATGCGTGTCGTCAACTTTCGATGTAAAGCAAGTTTGTCTTTTAAAAACGAATGCAATGTTTGTAAAATGTATCATATAGAGGTCAAGTACCTCGCGATGTAATCAACTAATGGGAATCGTTTGTAATCGATATGGACTTCGTCCTGATGGATTAGGACGGGTCCTTTCAGATTATTCTAGAATGATGTGGGTTTACTTCATGCGTGAAAAAACAGAAGTATTTACGATATTCAAGAAGTTTAAGAACTTCGTAGAAAAGAGTAGTGGCCAATATATAAAAACACTGAGGAGTGATAGGGGAAAAGTATACACCTCTACACAGTTTAATAAATTCTGTGAAGACAAAGGAGTTAAACGCCAACTCACTGTTGGTTACGCTCCTGAACAAAATGGCGTCCCTGAATGAAATAACCCAACCCGTATTTAAAACGGCCCGTAATAAGTTCAATACATTAATATTTAGGTCCCATTTATGTTTCCAAAACATCTTTAACACAATAATAAGTTCAATAAGCTTTTAAAACATTTAATACATAGTTTAAATATCTGAACGGGCAAACACGACCCGACTATTTTAATTTCCAACAAAATCGAGCATGGTGATTGGGGATACGCTACCCAATCCTAATCAAACCAAAAGCACGTCTTCTAAAGCAACTACGCGAGTCCACTAGTTCCCACGCTTACCCGTGCCACCGTCTCCATGCAAATCTATAAAAAGGTAAACAACGAGAGGGTAAGCTAACGCTTAGTGAGTGAGAATATACTACATACATATATATGCATAAAATGGACACGCCACACAAGTAATCAAATAACGCATACCGGAGCATCCAAGCATAAAGGCAAGCTAAGTTAAGCATACCGTACGATCACTAAGTAACAAGCTAAAATAACAACAAATATAAGTTCACCAACGACGATGTGAACAACGCCAATAAGCTACACCCGGAGGGTTAGCTACATCACAACAATACGACAATATATAAAACAATATATAAACATCCAAGGTTAACCCCTTAACCCAATACCAAAACCGATTACCAATTACCATAATGAAGATTGGCCGAACTACACGAGCCTTAGTAAATCCGCATCCGCACGAGACTACTATCTCCAATCACACAACAACATCGAGGTTGGCCGAACTACACGAGCCTCAGTAATCTGCAACCATACGAGATCACTACCTCAATAAGATGACCGAGCTACACGCGTCATCGTGAATCCGCATCCACATGTGACTCACTTCTCAATATCAAAACCCTTCGCCATTGGGGTTAAATAATCCATATCACAAGCACATGTGATAACGTACACGCAAAGTGTGCACCTCGCCAAAGGTGGTCAACCAAAACGCACAACCGTGCCAATTGGACCTATACACAAGTCCATCAAACCCACCTATATGTGAAGTGAGCTCTATAACCGAGAACCACTTCACCCGACCCGCACCCATCCTACACATACATATGCACATAGGATATTAACACTCACCTTGTCGCCTTGATGAATGCAACCGAATAATCCGCAACTCGCCAATGGAATGTACCTATTCCATTATCACATAACAAATAACACAATTAGGGTGGATTTACAAACCAACCCAAATCGACAACTAGTGCAATTTCGACCCAATTGCACTTCCAAGCTCAAACCGCGCCCAAACTAACCAATAATCACTAACACTAGTGACAATGGTCCTAATAAGCCAATTAAACCCGAACACAAGTGTTAAACACTTGTCTTGCCCAATTTGACACCAAAACCCTAATTTTGACCCATTTCAAAATTAGTCAACCAACACACCCAAATGAGTTCCAACACTTCCATAATCACTAATCATAGTGATTACACTCAACTTAAAGCCCTAAACAAGGCTAAATCATCAACCAACCCAAAACTCGCCTTCATCACTAATAAACCCGAATCCTAGTTATTATCTTCCATTAACAACTAGTGGAGTTCCATTTATGAACACACAATCAAAAGCCCTAAATTTGAATGATGAACACGAAAATGAAAACAAATCGGAGTTAGAGCTTACCGCTAGTATCACCTTGAAGCTAAGAACGATGAGAACAAACTTGTCTCTTATGCTTTTGATCAAACTCGAATCTTCCTTTCCAAAATCCCACTTGAATGATTTGAAGTATTTATGTTTTGAGAGGAAAGTGAGAAAGAAAATGGAAAAGAAAAAGATAAATGAAATGAATGGACCAGATTTGAGGCTATAACCTGCCTCATACGCGAAAAGACCAAAACGCCCTTGAATATCCTTTAAAATCACAAAACTGGTACCAGCTCGCCCAGAATGCCGCGCCGCGGCCTTAATCGCCACGTCGGGACCTATAACGTATTCTGGTGGTTGCCTTAACATCACTCCTGGAATTGAAATCAGCTGAATGCCGCGCCGCGGCCCTTTCTGTCGCGCCGCGACTCAAGGCGTGGTCTGGTGCCTTCCTTACCATGCCTCCTGATCCTGATTTGTTTGTAATGTCGCGCCGCGAACCACTCCTCCGCGTCGCGACCTTTAAATTGGTCTGATCACTTTCCGCATACAAGAACTTTAACGCACGAACATGTCTCAATTCCTTCATACACCTATCGTACATACGCGATACACCTGTAAATCATGTACGGGGAAAAACGGGGTGTTACAACTCTCCCCCACTTAGATTCGATCACGTCCTCGTGATCCTAGTCACTTAACTAAATACACACTTGCACGCATTTCGAGACGTACAATACACACAATATCCGAAGTCTACAACGATCACTTAGAATACGCGAATCCGCCACGTATCCTTCCAACTCCTCTAGGCAATTCTTCTAATAGAGTTACCCTTAACAACTAAATCGTCATTCGCGATTTATCAAGTCCACAAATCCGAGCACTAAAACTTACTCAATCCCTCATATCGGGAAAAACTTCACCAATCTCGTACCGAGACATCAACCCTTTATCGTACCCTACCAAGTACAATGCTATAAGTAAACACGTCCCAAACTAAAGTCAACCATCTAACCGATGAAGACCAAATAAAAGTGAAATCTAACGGATAACACTTCCCACTTAACATCCCTTGTAGTGCGCAAACACATCTAATACGCAACTACCGCAAACACGTGAGCAAAATACGACTATTGCATCACTATTCACACCAAAATGGTCCTTACGACCCCACCATTGGCGTATAAAACAACCAATAGATCACACAACATGGTCCTTACGACCCCACCATTGGCGTATAAAACAACCAATAGATCACATAACATGGTCCTTACGACCCCACCATTGGCGTATAAAACAACTAATAGATCTCACAACATGAAGGCTGGCCGAAAACTACACGCGCCTTAGTGAATCAGCAACCACACGCGACCAACTAACTCCATCGCACAACGATCGGGATTGGCCGAACTACACGCGCCCCAGTGAATCCGAACTACACGAGAATCACTATCCCAAAAGAATGACCGCAACCACACGTGTCATTGTGAATTCGAACTACACGAGACTCACTTCCTCAATATAATGACCGCATCCACACGTGTCATTGTGAATCCGAACTACATGAGACTCACTTCCACAATAAGATGACCGAACTACATGTGTCACCGTGAATCCGCATCCACACGTGATCCACTCCCAATTCTCTACACAGGAATGGTACTCGCATTTCCCACCGGTGCTCGCATTTCCCGATAATGTTATACCATGCCGATATAACACTACTCCCATCACACACGCTCTTTTGGCCTCGTACAATGAGTAGCGTAACATCGCGCACTACTACGCCATAGTGAATCCTAACAGATTACACTAACCATCCATTAGTGTACATACGCCGCGTAATCACTAATCCCTCGGGTGATGTCTTAAACACCGCGACTAACTCACCCCCATGACAATGTGGTGTCTTGAACACCGCGACAATTCCACATGTCAATCAAACCAATGAGTGGTGTCTTAAACACTGCTACAATTCCACATGTTATGTAGAGTGTGGTGTCGTGAACACCGCGACAATTCCACATTCCACGCTGCACAAATAAATACATTATATACGTACACGCATCACTCGTACGTGCACACATCGCCACCACATTCGAGCAAGAACCACCTATTTCGCACATAGGCTCAAGGCAATAATTCTTCTAAAAGAGAATTCGACACACACATCCCTTAACCGAGGGATCTCACCTTGCTCGTCAAACACGTCTATTATCTCTAAATGAGATTCACCACATTAACACCTTGGTGATAATTTAAATCTAAAACCATAAGTACAATTTGTTCCAAATCGTGCTTTTACCACAACTGACCAACTCTAGGTCTCGACACAAATCCCGGATCTACTAAGAGTATCTTTCGAAATCTCACACTAAAACCTCCTCGTGCAGGAGTGTAACTCCCCCACTTAGAACTACGTCCCGTAACCGCATCTTGTACAACCGTACAATGCTACCAAAGGTAGACTTTACTAACAGTTGGGTTCACACGACCCATCACCACATCTTGCTCCAACCTTGACCTTACGAAGGATTTTAACCAATCCTTAAACACTTCGAACGAAGAGTTTACCACAAGTATACAAACATTACTCTCGCAATCATCCAATTGTTATGGCTTGTCAAATTTCCACCTATTCACCCATGTACCCAAGGGTTTCTCTAGGGTACCCTAAGTACAATGTAACCGCAACACAATCGGAGTCGAATTCCACGCTAGAAGGTATGAAAGAGGCACCTAACATTCCGTCACGTAGACTCCATTACCAACATACATCGAGACCCAAACGCTCGATCTCAAGGGTTCTATCCACCCGTCGAACCCCATGGTTCATTAACTTCAACACGAAAGCGAAACATCCGAACACCAAAGCCCATGCCCATGACTTGGTAGAAACATTTCCCAACCCTAAGGAATGCTTGGTTGCACCAAGTCTCCATCAATCAAAACGTCACCTTAGGGTAATTCCATTAGGAACGTCACCCATAACAATATACACATCACAAGGCATTAACAAACCGAACACAATGACACATAATAAATATTCAAAGGACATATTTATTAAAACGAAACGTACCTTAACGTCTCCTTGACGCACCCATCCCCTCTAACTCGGGACATTCCGACTTACGATGTCCTTCCTCTTGGCAATTGAAGCACACCGGGCCATCACCCGTTGGCACCGAACATTCCCAAGACTTGTGACCCCTCACGCCACAATTGTAACATCTAGATGCACTAGAATCCAATATACTCGTCCGTGTACCACTCATGCTCACACTCGGACCCTTAGTCCTCTTACTTGGAGCACCATACGAAACAACCCTTCTCTCACTTGAAGGTTTACTAATCTTTGATCGCGAATACGACTAGAAACCCCTAGCCACCGCGAATAACTCCGCAAATGACTTCGCGTAACCCCGACTAATTTTATTCTTCAAGTCATCATTCAAAGTTCGATAAAAATCCTCCATCAACAAACGATCATTCCCCAAATACTCCGGGCAAAAATGAGCCTTCGCCATAAAGGTCGTCTTAAGAGTATTCAAATCCATAGAACCTTGTTGCAAATTTCGCAACTCATTACGCAATTCCGACAAGTCGGATGATGTCCGGAACTCCTCAAAGAATTCCTCCTTAAACTCGTACCACGATAACGCCATAAACGGCTCACCACTGATAAGATCAATCTTACCATCCAACCAATCCTTCGCCCTACCCCGCAACAAACTAGTAGCAATTCTCGTCTTTTTCTCGGGAGGACATTCAATAGTACGAAAACACCCTTCGACATCCGAGATCCAAGTTGTGCTTACCAAAGGATCCGATTTCCCATCATACATCGGGGGTTTATTCCTCATGAAGCTCTTAAGACAACGCTCCATTTCCCCACTACTTTGAAGTTCGGAATACTTCCTATCCATTTCTTCTCGAAACGCACCCATTTGCTCCGCAACGGCGGCCGTAACTCTAGTGTTAAACTCAACGTCATTCGTCTCGATCTCGTTTCGCGTCGTCATTCTAAAGAATGCAAAACGATTAGCCCACGAACTTATAAAAAAATGCGCACAACACCGCCCCATCTTGCTAAACACTCGTCGTACATTACTTGTTAGACACGATTTGCACCCGTAATAAGGTTTGCAAGTCCTTATTACGCACACATGTCGTCTCAACTCGTTAGTACAACGACTGCCTCGCTCGATGATATAAACGAACACAACGAAAATTCTATGCGATATAAACACATGCAAGAATTACAACACAACACAAGCCACAATCCTAGTTAGTTTATCTACAAACAAGGCACTAACTACAACCCGTTCAACTACAAGTCCCGCAACAAATAAGCACACACAAAAGTCTAAGTCTAGGCACCTATCTCAAGTCACCTAAATCCCTTAGACCATGCTTTGATACCACTTGAAACAACCCAACCCGTATTTAAAATGGCTCGTAATTTTTTTCTTCTTCAATACATTAATATTTAGGTCCCATTTATGTTTCCAAAACATCTTTAACACAATAATAAGTTCAATAAGCTTTTAAAACATTTAATACATAGTTTAAATATCCGAACGGACAAACACGACCCGACTATTTTAATTTCCAACAAAACCGAGCATTGTGATTGGGGATACGCTACCCAATCCTAATCAATCCAAAAGCACGTCTTCTAAAGCAACTACGCGAGTCCACTAGTTCCCACACTTACCCATGCCACCGTCTCCATGCAAATCTATAAAAAGGTAAACAACGAGAGGGTAAGCTAGCGCTTAGTGAGTGAGAATATACTACATACATATATATGCATAAAATGGACACGCCACATAAGTAGTCAAATAACGCATACCGGATCATCCAAGCATAAAGGCAAGCTAAGCTAAGCATACCTTACGATCACTAAGCAACAAGCTAAAATAACAACAAATATAAGTTCACCAACGACGATGTGAACAACGCCAATAAGCTACACCCAGAGGGTTAGCTACAGCACAACAATACGACAATATATAAAACAATATATAAACGTCCAAGGTTAATGTAACAACCCAACCCGTTAACCAACAAAAAACGCGGAATAATTTTTTTTTTTGAACAGGGCTGTCCAGATGGGGTGCAGTGCGCGGCGCGCACAAGGCCGGCCGTCTAGTTTTTCCATTTTTCGTAAAAAGATCTCCCACTTCCCGACATTTTTAGACGGAACGCTTTTCACAACATGTTCTAATATGAAAAACTCATTCGATTCAATCATAAAATGAGTTTTACTAAACGAGGCCCACATCAGTCGTTTTACGAGTTTTGTTCAAAACATATAAGTTCGATCATAAGAGTTTAAATTCCAAATGACACTATGAGCATGGTGTTTGGGGGTTTAACTACCCAAATCTCGGTCAAACTCCAAAAGCTATAACATCCAAAAGCGTCCCCTAAACAACAAGAGGGATCTCTAAACCAATCGAATGCCCTAACCCTTGTCAACGCCGGAGCCTATAAAAAGATAAATAACGAGAGGGTAAGCAAAGCTTAGTGAATGCAATAATTATACCCATATATATAATATACCTACTTGCAATCACTTACACATATACCGCATACACGCTAGCAATACAATTATCATACCATCTCAAGTACAAAGCTAATAATCTTCAACAAACTGCTACTAGCGTAATTAATAACATATAATCGACATAATATAATATGCTACAAAATAATACACAACCATGGTTAACCATTCTCGCGTCATGGTGCTACCGGCTCTTTGGTTCACATCACAACTCGAGTCATACTCACACTAGAGTGCTACCCGCTCTTTGGTTCACACTCTAACAATGCTAAGGTGCTACCGGCTCTTTGGTTCACACCCTAACAAATCATGCTATAGTGCTACCGGCTCTTTGGTTCATACTACAACACACGTACTATGACGCTACCGGCTCTTTGCTTCACATCATAGCACGCTCGCACATACTATGGCACTACCGGCTCTTTGGTTCATACCATAGCATACAAATAAATACATTACATACATATGCATATAATCATTCCACTCACCTTAACGATTCGATGACGGTTTTATACTTCCGCAAGCTTCAAAGCAAAGTACCTAATATAATAAATACTTCAATCAACACACAAAACTAGTTGGACTAAATACCAACAATTTCACTTATGTGCATTTAATGACTTAAATGCATTAAATGCCCCGTTTTCACCAAAACCACCCTTTAAGGGCCAAGACCATCATTAATCATTTAAAAGTTAGTGATTAAGGTCCAACAACGCTAACTATTACACAATTAGGGTATTTCATACCCATATTTCCCAACTAGGTCAATCATTAGCCCTTTGACTAATTTAAAGTCATCACACCCATTTCGGGTCATCCACAAACCCATATAACACCCATTTACTAATTTACTAGGTGTGCTAGTGATTATCTAACCAATTAGGACTCATAAACATCAATTAACACTTTGAAATTCTAGGTTAGTTACCGTTGAGTCTTCATGACTCCATCTTACCCAAGAACACCCAAAATCATTAAATTTGGGTTTTATGTTCATCACTATCTCAAACCCTAACCCTTAAATTAATTAAAATAAGGAAATTAAAGTTAGAGCTTACCACCACAATCACAACGTAGCTAGTGATTAGATGAACAACTTTATAACTCGAGCTAAGACCCAATACTAGCTCCTCCTTCCTTGGCTTGAGCTTTCTCTCACAAGAATCTCACTCTCTCTCTAAAATTGAAGTGGAAAGGATAAGGTTGTTGATAATGGAGTTATGACTCTCCCAAAACTGACCTACTGGCCTTAAACTCGTCCACAAGTGAAATTACCAAAAAGCCCATCAAAATATCTGATTAAAATAAGCAGAACCCGGCTATAGTAATAGTGCGCTGCGCGCACCCTTAGGTGTGCGTTGAGCGCACCTTGCCCAGTTCAGCTTCTGACCTCCGTTTAAATACACAAGGTCACCCACACTTCATGTACTCTATATACGCTTATGTACAATAAATAATCGGGTCTTACAACTCTCCCCCACTTAGATTGGATCACGTCCTTGTGATCCGCACCAATTACTAGAAGTTAAGCACTTCTACCTTGAACATTTCCGTCTCCAATGCGGAATTACACACGAAGTAATCACCCATCCAGGTTCTCACTTCGTACACTAACGCATCATATTACAACGAGCAAGGGTAATCATCCCTCGAGACAAAACAACTGCAACCGCTCGCTCCTACACCTAGTATTTAACTCATACCATATATTCACAATAAATCCAAAGGTGGAATAATCCCCTGACGATCTCCGTCATCAAGCCTTCCCACCATAGAATACTCGGGAATCATCCCGACACCTTCCTAAAACCTCCCGCAAAGATCATCGGAAAACTCGCCACTTTGACTCGTGTCACTAAATACCTTCACAATTCATTCCAAAGTTCAACTTGGGACTTTTTTGAAGACTACCAAAGTCTTTCTTTCCTATATAAGCGACACCCATTCGCTCATCACATCTACTAGTTAGGGACTTTTTCCGCATCCTCCGGTACTTAACTCCCCCATTTAGGGTTTTAACCCCCTACTTTCACCGTCAAGATGATAACGCCCCGCGGAATTCCGACATTCCACAACGCCCATTACATTTTTCGGCGTTGGTCATACCCAATAGTCCTTCCAAGGACTTACTATAAGATATTCGAACCTCGATCTTTCAATTCAGTTAAGTGTTAACGCCCGCTAAACACCACAATATACCACAGTTGTAACTTCGGGTTTCTCACCGGTACCCAAATCCAAAGTAATCATACCATCAGAGTCAAAAGTTACACTAGCAGGTATAAGGAGGCACATGACGTTGTGTTATCCAACTCCAATTTCTAACACTGAGTCTCCAAAGACTTGACCCTTACGGGATCTACTCCCGACGTCACACATCACCTGACTACACGCGGTCACATAAATCTAACGAACCTTACGGCTCAACGCCTATGACTTCCTAACGACACCCGTTAGTCACTACCCACCTAGGCCGCATAGCTAGCCTATTTATCTTTCAACTCAACACTAAGGAGGCGCTTGGAACACCAAGGCTTACACCTATCTAACTTCGTCATAACCATTAACCTGGTTACCTACATACAAAAAAATAGTTAACCACCATGACTCTGCCTGCACACGACGTGGTTAACGGAAATGCCTCTCGAACGGCATACCGCGTACATCCCCAAAATCATAAAAGAAAAGAGTGGCTGTCAAGAGCGTACAACACTCGCCACACAATCACAAAACCGCCATCAAAATCGAACCGCCAATTAACATGTGTATATACATCATAGTATGTTATTATCGTCAAGCGTACTACCACACTCTGGTTATGGCCTAATTGGTTTAACCATAAGTTCAACACAACAATTGGGACTACGCCCTACACAGTCTCATCACTATACGCTCGGTTAAGCTCTCGCGGCTACACCAAATCAAAACACAACACTCTCGATAAAACGATCACACGTCACGTACTATCACATGATGATATAACACTCAGTGCATACTAACCCAATAACACGCGCACACAAGCAATTAGTTGTTAAACTCACATACGAGCAATAATACACACACAATCTACAAAGCCTACGGGTCTCACTCGAACGAGCTTAACGACCCAAAACCACAACCATCTCGTAAAAAAGAGACGAGGTTCACCCGTCTTGCATCTCATAACACGCACATCACCAAATTTTGCTCCACCCTTGAGCATACGAAGGATTTCGGATTATCATTTGCTACTTAACCGAAGCACTTACCTAACCGTACGAGTATTACTCTAGCAATCATCGAGTTGCTATCGCTTGTAACTTCCACACCGCCACTAGAACACTTATGGGTTTCTTGCCAATACCCTATGTTCGATGTAACCGTAACACCATCGGAGTCGAATACCAAGCTAGTAGGTTTGAAAGAGACACCTAACGTCGGGTCCCATAGACTCCATTACCAACATTCATCTAGATCAAACACTTTGTCTTAACGGTTTCATCAACTTCCACATGAAAACGAACACGCTCAACATTCGAAAACCAAGGCCCGTCTCCATGGCTTGGTAGAAACATTTTCCCAAACACTAAGGAGTGCTTGGTTGCACCAAGTCTTACGCCCTGAAATCGTCAATCCAACTCCAACGTAGGGTAATTCCATTAGGAATGCTACCCGTAACAATACCACGTATTTGCACTAATGCATTCGCCCCCAAGTCGCATTCTCATGAGTCAATGACTCAAGCGCTACCCTAGTGCACCATCATCGTAATTACTAACCCCGCACTTATATGGGTACTATTGAAACATACGTTCACTCGAGACTAATTAGGTTTCGTAACGAGACTTAAGTCTCAACTTCATAACCGAATACATCGGCACACAACAAATAATAATAAGGCATATTTGCATCGAAAATGAAAGTACCTGAAGCAGTATCGCTGGACTTCTGTGCTTCACTACCCATCAAGTAGCCGCGCTCTAATCTCTTAACCCGATCAGCAAATGATTCGGAACACTCCGACCTTTTGTGTCCCTCCGCCTGGCATATAAAGCACCTGATCTTGCTTACAGGTACACCCGTACAATCCCGTGCCAAATGGCCTCATTGCAGACAATTATAACATGTAGGCACGAAACCTCGTAACTTCTTAGTCTGATTACTAACCCGATCGGGACACTCAGACCTTTGGTGCCCTTCCTTCCGATAATAAAAATATACAGTTTTTCCCGACGGACATTCACAAGACTTATGTCCCCGTTGCCCACAATTGTAACACTTCAACCCACCGGAGCCCGACGCTCCCTTCCTCATGCTACTAGCTGCCTCAATTACACCTCTACTTTGATCAATAAAAAATTCGGGACACTCCGACCTTCGGTGCCCCTCTTTATGACAATGGTAGCACATTCCGTTATCACTCCTCGGCAACGTGCACTCCCATATCTTGTGGCCCCTAACACCATAATTGAAACATTTAGATGTGCAACCTCCTTTACTCTTCTTTTTCACATTCCCGACGCCTTCAGACGTACCTCTCTTCCTATTGCCCGGAGCACCATGTGGCTCTAGCCTTGCAAGTACTTCTTCTTCACCACTACCTTGAGGTTTGGAGAACCTCTTCTCAAACTCTTCTCTTACAACCTTAGTCACTTGGTCTCGAACTATCTCGGTTACTCGTCCTTCGATTGACTCCTTGACTACTTGACTAACTCCATTGGCAAAACCCGAGACGCATTGTTCAATCGCGGCTGCAACCATTACCGTTAACTCGTTCCTCCTTTCATGAGTAGGCTCTTCCGTTCTGTACCCATCTTCCGTCTTCATTCTTAAGAAATGAAATAGATTAAACAACGAAACGAAAAGACATAACACGTATGTATATATACATACACACCACACTACCCCATCTTGCTCAACAATCATCGTACATCGCTTGTTTGACACGATTTATACCCGTAACAATGGTAGCTAATCATTGTTACGCGAGCACGTCGCATTAACTTGCTAGTACAACGTCTATCTCGCTTGATGATTGCTAACACAACACAAAACAATTAGCGGAAGGTTAGTTCACATAAACCTAAGCACTAATCAACTCCCGGTCCGACCCGTCTCCTACAAGTCCCGCATAAAGAGCATACACAATAAAATCTAAGTCTAGGCACCTATCTCAAGTCGCCTAAATCCCTTAGACCATGCTCTGATACCACTGGTAACAACCCAACCCGTTAACCAACCAAAAACGCGGAATAAATTTTTTTTTGAACAGGGCTGTCCAGATAGGGTGCGCGGCGCGTAGCCCCATCAGTGCGCGGCGCGCACAGGGCCTGGCAGCCCGCTGTCCACTTTTTCCATTTTCCGTAAAAAGATCTCCCACTTCCCGACATTTTTAGACGGAACGCTTTTCTCAACATGTTCTAATATGAAAAACTCATATTATTCAATCATAAAATGAGTTTTACTAAACGGGGCCCACATCGGCCGTTTTACGATTTTCGTTCAAAACATATAAGTCCGACCATAAGAGTTTAAATTCCAAACGACACTATGAGCATGGTGTTTGGAGGTCAAAATACCCAAATCTCGGTCAAACTCCAAAAGCCATAACATCCAAAAGCGTCCCCTAAACAACAAGCGGGATCTCTAATCCAATCGAATGCCCTTACCCTTGTCAACGCCGGAGCCTATAAAAAGATAAACAACGAGAGGGTAAGCAAAGCTTAGTGAATGCAATAATTATACCCATATATATATATATATATATATATATTAATATACCTACTTGCAATCACTTACACATATACCGCATACATGCTAGCAATACAATTAGCATACCATCTCAAGTACAAAGCTAATAATCTCCAACAAACCGCTACTAGCGTAATCAATAACATATAATCGACATAATATAATATGTTACAAAACAATACACAACCATGTTTAACCATTCTCGCGTCATGGTGTTACCGGCTCTTTGGTTCACACCATACGCATTTGTCATGATGCTACTGGCTCTTTGGTTCACATCACAACTCGATTCATACTCACGCTAGAGTGCGACCGGCTCTTTGGTTCACACTCTAACAACGCTAAGGTGCTACCGGATCTTTGGTTCGCACCCTAACAAATCATGCTATAGTGTTACTGGCTCTTTGGTTCACACTACAACACACGTACTATGACGCTACCGGCTCTTTGGTTCACATCATAGCATGCTCGCACATACTATGGCACTACTGGCTCTTTGGTTCATACCATAGCATACAAATAAATACATTACATACATATGCATATAATCATTCCACACACCTTAACGATTCGGTGACGGTTTTATACTTCCGCAAGCTTCAAAGCAAAGTACCTAATATAATAAATACTTCAATCAACACACAAAACTAGTTGGACTAAATACCAACAATTTCATTTATGTGCATTTAATGACTTAAATGCATTAAATGCCCCATTTTCACCAAAACCGCCCTTTAAGGGTCAAGACCATCATTAATCACTTAAAAGTTAGTGATTAAGGTCCAACAATGCTAACTATTACATAATTAGGGTATTTTCATACCCATATTTCCCAACTAGGTCAATCATTAGCCCTTTGACTAATTTAAAGTCAACACACCCATTTCGGGTCATCCACTAACCCATCTAAAACCCATTTACTAATTTACTAGGTGTGCTAGTAATTATCTAACCAATTAGGACTCATAAACATCAATTAACACTTTGAAACCCTAGGTTAGTTACCGTTGAGTCTTCATGACTCCATCTTACCCAAGAACACCCAAAATCATTAAATATGGGTTTTATGTTCATCACTATCTCAAACCCTAACCCTTAAATCAATTAAAATAAGGAAATCAAAGTTAGAGCTTACCACCACAATCACAACGTAGCTAGTGATTAGATGAACAACTTTATAACTCGAGCTAAGACCCAATACTAGCTCCTCCTTTCTTGGCTTGAGCTTTCTCACACAAGAATCTCACTCTTTCTCTAAAATTGAAGTGGAAAGGATAAGGTTGTTGATAATGGAGTTATGACTCTCCCAAAACTTACCACCTGGCCTTAAACTCGCCCACAAGTGAAATTACCAAAAAGCCCATCAAAATATCTGATTAAAATAAGCAGAACCCGGCTACAGTAATAGTGCGCTGCGCGCACCCTTAGGTGTGCGCTGAGCGCACCTTGCCCAGTTCAGCTTCTGACCTCCGTTTAAATACACAAGGTCACCCACACTTCATGTACTCTATATACGCTTATGCACAATAAATAATTGGGTCTTACAGTTAACCCCTTAACCCAATACCAAATCCGATTACCAATTACCATAATGAAGATTGGCCGAACTACACGAGCCTTAGTAAATCCGCATCCACACGAGACTACTATCTTCAATCACACAACAACATCGAGGTTGGCCAAACTACACGAGCCTCAGTAATCCGCAACCACACGAGATCACTACCTCAATAAGATGACCGAGCTACACGCGTCATCGTGAATCCGCATCCACACGTGACTCAGTTCTCAATATCAAATCCCTTCGCCATTGGGGTTAAATAATCCATATCACAAGCACATGTGATAACATACACGCAAAGTGTGCACCTCGCCAAAGGTTGTCAACCAAAATGCACAACCGTGCCAATTGGACCTATACACAAGTCCATCAAACCCAACTATATGTGAAGTGAGCTCTATAACCGAGAACTACTTCACCCGACCCGCACCCATCCTACACATACATATGCACATAGGATATTAACACTCACCTTGTCGCCTTGATGAATGCAACCGAACAATCCGCAACTCGCCAATGGAATGCACCTATTCCATTATCACATAACAAATAACACAATTAGGGTGGATTTACAAACCAACCCAAATCGACAACTAGTGCAATTTCAACCCAATTGCACTTCCAAGCTCAAACCGCGCCCAAACTAACCAATAATCACTAACACTAGTGACAATGGTCCTAATAAGCCAATTAAACCTGAACACAAGTGTTAAACACTTGTCTTGCCCAATTTGACACCAAAACCCTAATTTTGACCCATTTCAAAATTAGTCAACCAACACACCCAAATGAGTTCCAACACTTCCATAATCACTAATCATAGTGATTACACTCAACTTAAAGCCCTAAACAAGGCTAAATCATCAACCAACCCAAAACCCGCCTTCATCACTAATAAACCCGAATCCTAGTTATTATCTTCCATTAATAACTAGTGGAGTTCCATTTATGAACACACAATCAAAAGCCCTAAATTTGAATGATGAACACGAAAATGAAAATCGGAGTTAGAGCTTACCGCTAGTATCACCTTGAAGCTAAGAACGAGGAGAAAAAACTTGTCTCTTACGCTTTCGATCAAAACCCGAATCTTCCTTTCCAAAATCCCTCTTGAATGATTTGAAGTATTTATGTTTTGAGAGGAAAGTGAGAAAGAAAATGGAAAAGAAAAAGACAAATGAAATGAATGGACCAGATTTGAGGCTATAACCTGCCTCATACGCGAAAAGACCAAAACACCCTTGAATATCCTTTAAAATCACAAAACTGGTACCAGCTCACCCAGAATGCCGCGTCGCGGCCTTAATCGCCGCGCCGCGAACTATAACGTATTCTGGTGGTTGCCTTAACATGACTCCTGGAATTGAAATCAGCTGAATGCCGCGCCACAGCCCTTTCTGTCGCGCCGCGACTCAAGGCATGGTCTGGTGCCTTCATTACCATGCCTCCTGATCCTGATTTATTTGTAATGTCGCGCCGCAACCCACTCCTCCGCGCCGCGACCTTTAACTTGGTCTGATCACTTTCCGCATACAATAACTTTAACGCACGAACATGTCTCAATTCCTTCATACACCTATCGTACATACGCGATACACCTGTAAATCATGTACGGGGAAAAACAGGGTGTTACACTGAACGCAAAAATAGAACTGTAATGGAAATGGTCAAAACATTGATACACGAAAAAGGCCTTGCAAACAGTCTCTGGGCTGAAGCTGTATGCACGTCTGTATATATTTTGAATCGATGTCCAACGAAAGTTGTCGAAAATAAGACTCCGATAGAGGCATGGGGTGGAAGGAAACCGTCGGCAAAACATTTACGAGTATTTCGATCTATCTGCTATATCCATATTCCTAATGAGACACGTCATAAGCTCCAAGAAAAATCAGAAAAAGGAATATTCTTGGGCTATATTACACAATCAAAAGGTTACGGAGTCTACAATTTGAAGACCAATAACATTGTGATTAGCCGAGACGTGGAGTTTGATGAAGACACTTCTTGGAACTAAGAGAAGGACAAACTTGAAAAAAAAACATATCTACCTCAGGATATCTATAGAAACTCCAGCTCAACAACCACTACAAATGGAGCATTCTGAACATGATGAAAGTACCAGAAAAATAAGCCCTGCTACGCCATCTTCTCCGTCTACAACGGTACCTTTATCGCAAGATGATTCAAGTCTAGAGTCAACACCGGGAAGAGTCAAAAAGTTAACGGAGGTATATGAGACTTGCAACTTCACAACTATAGAACCTGAAAGCTATGAAGTTGCAGCAAAAGATGAAAAATGGGTGAATGCTATAGAAAAACAACACATGAGAGTTAGTTGATCAACCTAAAGATAAAGAAATCATTGGACTTAAGTGGGTTTACAAAACAAAGCTCAATCCTGATGGTTGTATACAAAAACATAAAGCAATGGTAGTAGCTAAAGGCTATTCACTATAGCCTGGAGTCGACTACAACGAAACTTTCACACCTGTAGCACGACTGGATACTATAAGAGCACTTATGGCTCTAGCAGCTCAACGAAGGTGGAAGATTTACCAACTAGATGAAATTGGCCTTTCTAAATAAGTTTCTAGAAGAAGAAATATACGTAGAACAATGATACGGCGTGGATATACCAAACATAACTCTCTAAATTTATACAAGATAAAACCCGGTTATTATAGTAGTTAATGTAAGTATTCTTATGAAGTTCGTCACGTGAGAGCGGTGTAGGTTTATGTATTTGAAACTAATAGTTATCCTAGGGGGTTTGTTTGATTGTGGGGGTTTTGCGAGAGATCTTAACTAACAACTAAACTTTGCAATAAACACACTAAAACTTAACTAGCAACAAATAGCAAGTAATTAAGAAATGAGAATAAAGCAATATGATAGAGAGTGTTTACTTATCTAATCCTATTTATGCTTAGATGGCCCTTGTTTTACCCAAATTGTTATCACTTAAGTTGTTTGAACTAGTAAATGTTCCTAATCCAATTTTACCTTGCAAATTCACATAAGCTTAGTATCATAAGATCAAGCAATGTATGAGTTGATTATTGAGATTATGCCCGGGTTAAAATCACTTAAAACCCTTTAACCATGAAAGTCGCCTAAGATATTCAAACACCACTATGATGAACAAAGGTCAATTGAAAACCAACTTAGCCTAGAAACACAATCACTTAAAATTCCTATTCTAGTTGTCTAGATCACCAAAGGTGTTGAAGCACAAATTGATTCACTTCTCAAATCACTTAGAGAGCTACTCAACCTATGTAATCAAAGTAAAATTGAAATGTCCCGTTCATATTAATTATAAACGTTTCATATTAATTGGTTTCTTTGCGAGGTTTTGACCTCTATATGAGACGTTTTTCAAATCTTGCATTCATTTTTTTAAAAACAACCATAACCTTTATTATTGAATAAAGGTCTTAATGACATAATTTAGATTGTCTATCAAAGACAATCTCCTCAAATAAATAAGTTTTTACACAAACCATTACAATATGATCAAATATATTACAACAAATACTCCGAATGCAAGTTTAAACAATATAAACAATTATACCGACTCCAAATCTTGACCTTGGGTTGGCATACGACAGCGGAAGCATTTTTAATATTCACCTGAGAATAAACATGCTTAAAACGTCAACAAAAATGTTGGTGAGTCATAGGTTTAATTTCTATATAATAATCATAACATTTAATAAGCCACAAGATTTCATTTAATTAAATGCGCAGGATCATTACAACTGCAAAAATCATTCATACGATGAGTCGCCTGGTAACCGACCTTAACATAGAGCGCTTAAGATATCTGGCATCATACATTCCACTATTCAAATGTATGACAAGAACCCTTCGAAGTACTAAAGCATTTCCACTATTCAAAAATGGGGGTGGTTGGTGCCCGTAGATCTACCTTTAGGATTCGCGTCAATTAGTGTTTTTCACTAATTCTTAGGTTACCAAGCATAATAATAATAAGTACAGATATCCGGTATAACAAAACAATCGTAGAATGTAGTTCCATGAACTTGTGCTTATTTTGTAAAACATTTATAAATTTTGCATGTATTCCCATCCCAAAATAATTTAGATAGTAAAAATGGGACTATAACTCACTTGTGATGATTTCCAAATAGATGGTGATAAGACTTGGCCTTTTGACAAATTCACGAACCTAATAATAATATTCTTGTGTCAAGATATATATATATATATAATTAATATTCCATACTTATGATACTTGTGATAATTTTAATTGTCTATTGTTAGTAGTCCAACGTTCGTAGTCCAATAGTCCAATAGTCCAATAGTCCAACAGTATAAATATATATATAAATATAAATGCGTATATTGTGTTAGAATTCACTACCACTATAATATATTGTCTTAATATAATAAGACACATAATATGTATATTGTCTGAAGCAATCCGCAACCCATTGTATACATGTCTCAGGCTCGATCACAACTCAAAGTATATAATACTTTGGAATCCACTTCGACCCACAGCTAACTCGAGATTACTGCCAATGGTGTCTAATAGTTCGTTCCAATAATATATATAGAAGAAGTCAAAATGATATGTCAAAACTTTGTATACGAATCCACGGTGATCAAGTCGTATATATATATATATGGTGCCTTACGATCTTTATTAAGACTATAATATATTGTCGTAGAACTTAATCACGACTATTATAAATTGTATTTCCATAAGTTTGGGAACAATACATGTATAAATACATGTAGGATACAAGGTAAGTTAACTAGGATAAGGTTAGCATCCATTTTTATGAATCATGTCCGTAGCTAAAAATTAAGAAAAATATCCAATTTTGTTTTACCCATAATTTCTTCGTTACAAATCCGTTTTGAGTGATTCGAGTTGCCATGGTTTCGTATTGAACTCAACATTATTAATATTAAAAGAAAAAGTATAGGTTTATAGTCGAAAATACAGCTTAGGTGTCAAATAAGAGAAGATAGTCATATCCGTCGTAAGAACGACATCTTGATGACCCTTTTGAAAAACATACTTCCACTTAGAGTTTAACCATGGACTTTGGATATATTTCATATCCATATAAAATAAGATTTTTCACTAAAGGAAATCTTTTAATTCAAAGTTTAAGATAGGTTTTTAAAATTAAACCCAAAACAGCCCCGTTCGACTAAGACGGCGTATATTCGATTTTAAGGTGTTCTTCGTGTTTACAAGTTTTATATCCTTATGTTAGCTTGACATACTATCATAATACATGTGTTGAAATGTTTTAAAAGTCAAGTTAGAAGGATTAAGTTTATTTGCAAACAAGTTTATAAATAATCTAAACTATGTTCTTGTTGTTATTAGTTATAACTCAAAATAAGATAGCTATATGAATACGAATTGAATAAGATTATGAATAAGGTTACTACCTCAAATAAAATGAGTAAAGTTGTTGAAGAAATAAGGAGAATATCTTGAGTTCAAAGATACCCTTGATGGCTTGGAATTCTTGAAGTGTTCTTGATCAAGCTTTGTTATGATGATTATAACTTGGATTATGAGACCAATACTTGCTGAATTGAATGGAGGTTTGAGAGAGTGTTTGAGTATGTGTTTAGAGAGTAAAATTATGTAGTTAATTGGAATGAAATGGATGGTTATTTATCCTACATGTTGGCATCAAAATGGGGGCAACAACATGGCTCCATGGTTTGTAATTTTATGCATTTAGTCATACAAGTTTCCAAGCCATGGTTCCCACAAGTCTACATCATGTTTATACATGTCTCACAACTGATTGAGGTCTGCTAAGATCAATGATTTGGTATGTATATACCCATAGTAAATACGTATAGAAGCTGGGTATGATACGTGTATAAATACCGTATGAATACGAATAGGATTCTTGATAAAATTGAATGAGAAAATGAGTATAGCTATCTTTATTGAGTATAAATATATTGATATATATTATTAAGTCTTTCAAAAGTGTATTAATACATATTAATACAATACATATACATACATTTTAATTTAAAAGTTATTACAACGTTAATCGTTATATATATGTATATAGTCTTGAAGTCTTTAAGTTAGTAATCTCATTTTATGTATATAACCAATTGTTATTATATATAATGAGATACTTAAATATCATTTTAACAAATCATAAGTATATATATATCCATATATACATCATTATATAATTATTTCAATTTATGACGTTCGTAAATCGTCAGACAGACTGGGTGGCCAAACGTTTGTATAAAATTCATTGCAAATAACCAATTCTTAATGAGTTTGATTGCTTAACATGTTGGAAACATTAATTATGTAAATATTAATCTTCAATATATTAGCAGAAAAATTCGGGTCGTTACATTACACACCCGTTAAATTAAATTTTGTCCCGAAATTTAGAATAGTACCTAGTTAACGTGCGATATCAGAAAACAAATGTGGGTACTTCAGCTTCATTTGGTCTTCTCGTTCCCAAGTGAATTCAGGTCCTCTACGAGCATTCCACCGAACCTTAACGATTGGTATCTTACTTTGTTTGAGTCGTTTGACCTCGCAATCTATAATTTCGACGGCTTCTTTGACGAAATTTAGTTTCTCGTCAATCTTAATTTCATCTAAAGGGATAATGAGATCTTCGGTAGCTAGGCATTTCTTTAGGTTCAAAACATGAAAGGTGTTGTGAATCTTTTCTAATTATGGAGGTAGTTCAAGTCGATAGGCCACCGGCCCAATGCGTTTTTCGATCTTGAATGGCCCAATGTATTTTGGGCTCAATTTCCCTCGCTTTCCAAAACGAATAACACCTTTCCAAGGTGATACCTTAAGCATAACTATATCACCCTCCTCAAACTCTAAAGGTTTCCTTCTAACATCCGCATAGCTCTTTTGCCGACTCCGGGCTGTTTTCAATCGTTGCTGAATCTGAATGACCTTGTCGGTAGTTTCCTGGATAATTTCTGGACCTGTAATCCGTTTTTCCCCCACATCACTCCAACAAATCGGAGACCTGCACTTCCTCCCATAAAGTGCCTCGAATGGTGCCGCCTCAATGCTAGAATGATAGCTGTTGTTGTAGGAAAACTCAGCTAACGGTAGATGTCGATCCCAACTGCTTCCAAAATCAATAAGACATGCTCGTAGCATGTCTTCGAGTGTCTGAATCATCCTTTCACTCTGCCCATCAGTTTGTGGATGATAGGCAGTACTTAAATCTAGACGAGTTCCCAACGCTTCGTGTAATGCCTGCCAGAATCTAGAAGTAAATCAGCTATCACGATCAGAGATAATAGAGATTGGTATACCATGTCTAGAAACAACTTCTTTCAGATATAATCGTGCTAATTTCTCTATACCATCCTCTTCTTTTATTGGCAGAAAGTGTGCTAACTTAGTAAGACGATCGACTATTACCCAAATCATATCATAACCACCTGCAGTTCTCGGTAACTTAGCAATGAAATCCATGGTAATGTTTTCCCATTTCCATTCTGGGATTTCAGGTTGTTGGAGTAGACCCGATGGTTTCTGATGCTCAGCTTTGACTTTAGAACAAGTCAAACATGCTCCTACATATATGGCTATATCGGCCTTCATTCCTGGCCACCAAAAGTTTCTCTTGAGGTCTTGGTACATTTTCCCCGCTCCGGGATGTATTGAATATCTGGTTTTATGTGCTTCATCTAGTACCACTTTCCTCAAATCCCCATTCCTTGGTACCCAAATTCTTTCAGCTAAATACCTGGTTCCGTCTTCCCGAATATTAAGCTGTCTTTCTAATCCTTTGGGTATTTCCCTTCCAAAAATTCCTTCCTTCAAAACCTCATGTTGTTCCTCTTTTATTCGAGTAGTAAGATTAGTATGAATAATCATGTTCATAGCCTTTACTCGAATATGTTCTCTTTCCTTTTGACTCAATGCATCGGCTACCACATTTGCTTTCCCCGGGTGGTAACGGATTTCACAATCATAATCATTTAGCAGCTCAACCCACCTACGCTGCCTCATATTTAGTTGCTTTTGATTTAAAATATGTTGGAGACTTTTGTGGTCAGTGTATATGATGAACTTGACCCCATATAGATAATATCTCCACATCTTTAATGCAAAAATAATGGCACCCAATTCCAGATCGTGTGTGGTGTAGTTTTGTTCATGAATTTTGAGTTATCGAGAAGCATATGCAATCACCTTCTTCCGTTGCATAAGAACACACCCAAAACCCATTCTTGATGCGTTGCAGTAGATAACAAAATCTTCCATTCCGTCAGGTAACGATAAAATAGGTGCCGTAGTCAACTTCTTTTTCAACAATTGGAAGGCACCCTCTTGTTCGGAAGTCCATTCATACTTCTTCCCCTTATGTGTCAATGCGGTTAAAGGTTTGGCTACTCGGGAGAAATCTTGAATAAATCTCCTATAAGAACCGGCTAAACCAAAAAATTGACGTATTTGCGTTGGAGTTTTCGGGGTTTCCCAATTTTTGATGGCTTCGATCTTGGCGGGATCAACTTTGATTCCATTACTACTGACGACGTGGCCAAGAAATTGTACTTCATTTAACCAAAAAGCGCACTTAGAGAATTTTGTATAAAGTTGTTCTTTTCTTAACAACTCTAATACAAGTCTCAAGTGTTGTTCGTGTTCTTGGTTATTATTCGAATAGATAAGAATGTCATCAATAAAGACAATAACAAACTTATCTAAATATGGACTACATACTCGGTGCATGAGATCCTTGAAAACTGCGGGTGCATTGGTTAAACCGAATGGCATAACCATGAATTCGTAGTGGCCATAACGAGTTCTGAAGGCTGTTTTTGGTATATCGGCTTCTTTAACCCTCAGTTGATGATAACCTGACCTTTAGTCAATTTTGGAGTATACGCTCGAACCTTGGAGTTGATCAAATAGGTCGTCGATTCGGGGTAAAGGGTATCGGTTTTTGATGGTTACTTTGTTTAGCTCACGGTAATCGATACACATGCAAAAAGACCCATCTTTCTTTTTAACGAATAAAATTGGAGCTCCCCATGGTGATGTACTCGGTCGGATAAAGCCACGTTCTAATAATTCTTGTAGCTGACTTTGTAATTCTTTCATTTCGGTGGGCGCAAGTCTATATGGAGCACGAGCTATTGGTGCGGCTCCTGGTACAAGATCTATTTGAAATTCAACAGATCTGTGTGGAGGTAGTCCCGGTAATTCGTCCGGAAACACCTCAAGAAATTCTCTTGCAACAGGAACGTCATCGATTTTCTTTTCTTCTTTTTCAACCTTCTCGACGTGTGCTCGTATGGCATAGCAACCTTTTCTTTTAGTTTGCGCTCCTTCAAACTACTAATAAGATTTAATTTGGCATTACCCTTATCTCCGTACACCATTAAAGGTAACCCGTTTTCTCTCGGAATGCGAATCGCCTTCTCATGACAAACAACTTCGGCTTTCACCTTGGACATCCAGTCCATTCCAATAATTACGTCGAAGCTTCCCAATTCCACCGGTATTAAATCAATTGCAAACGTTTCGCTAACTAAACTAATTTTTTGATTTCGGCAAATTTTATCAACCTTAATTAGTTTACCGTTTGCTACTTCAACTATACACTTTTTATCCAAAGGCGTTAACGGGCAATTTAATTTGGCACAAATTTCTCTACTCATATAACTTCTATCGGCACCCGAATCAAATAAAACATAAGCAGGTGTATTGTTGATAAGAAACGCACCCGTAACAAGTTCCGGGTCTTCCTGTGCTTTCTCCCCATTAATGTTGAAGGCTCTCCCATGGCCTTGCCTATTTCCATTCCGGCACTGGTTTATGGTATGACCCGGTTTTCCACATCCATAGCAAACAATGCCGTTATTATTTATTCCGACATTATTTGCTCCTTTGTTTCTATTTGGTCCGTAGACTTCACACTTTGCCGCAATATGGCCATTCCTGTTGCACCTAGTACATAACTCTCTACAAAAGCACTCCGGATGAAACGTATCACACCTTGGGCATATAGTTTTTTGCTTTTTGTTGTTGTTGTTGTTGTTGTTGTTGTTGTTGTTGTTGTAGTTTTGGTTGCGGTTGTTGTTGTTGTAATTGTTATTGGAATGGTTGTTGCGGTTATTGTTGCGGTTGTTATTGTGATTATTGTTGTTGTTGGGGTGGTTGCTAAAGCGACCCGTCCTAATCCATCCAGACGAAGTCCATCTCGATTATAAACGATTCATAATAGTTGATTACATCGCGAGGTACTTGACCTCTATATGATACATTTTACAAACATTGCATTCGTTTTTAAAAGACAAACTTGCTTTACATTGTAAGTTGACGACATGCATACCATTTCATAATATATCCAACTATAATTGACTTAATAATAATCTTGATGAACTCAATGACTTGAATGCAACGTCTTTTGAAATATGTCATGAATGACTCCAAGTAATATCTCTAAAATGAGCAAATGCACATCAGAAGATTTCTTTCATACCTGAGAATAAACATGCTTTCAAGTGTCAACCAAAAGGTTGGTGAGTTCATTAGTTTATCATAAGCATTCATTTTCATCATTTTAATAGACTACAAGATTTTATATTTTCATAAACAACATTCTCATATCAGGCATTTCGCAAACTGCATAGAGATAAAAATCATTCATATGGATTGAACACCTGGTAACCGACGTTAACTTAATGCATAGAATATCCCCAAAACAGAACCTCTCGTCTGTATAATAATCTCAAAGTACTAAACCATTCGTACCCCGAATGGGACTTGTCAAGGTCCATAGATCTATCTTTAGTATTCGCATCAATCAGGGGCCATTTCCCTAAATTCTTAGGTTACTAGACTTGAAGGGCGATATTCGGTTTAATAATCCAACCATAGAATGTAATTTTAAGTACTTGTGCCTATTTCATAAAACATTTATAAAAGCAGCGCATGTATTCTCAGTCCCAAAAATATATATAGCAAAAGCATTTAAAAAGGGAGCAAATGAAACTCACTATCCAATATTTTATAGTAAAAATATTCATACGACGAAACTGAACAATGCAGGGTTGGCCTCGGATTCACGAACCTATATCATTTGTATATTTATTAATACACACAATCGTAGTCGAATAAGTTTATATATATAACTTATTAATGATATTATTTTTATATTAATAATATATTTATATTTCATGTATTCCTTTTATATAATAAAATATTGTGTTATGTTTTATATGTTAAATATATATATTTATGTATTTCATTTGTTTATCAAAACGGTAGTTCAAATTATATTAAGCTGATATTAGTAAAAATAATGATAATAGCATTAATAATATACCTAGGTTAATAATAACTCTATTAATGATAATAATAATGATACTAATAATAATACTTGAAAAATATTAATTTTACCGTTAATGATATTTATGATTTTGATTTTAGTAATTTCATGATAATAATACTCGTGATAATAATAATAATACTTATGTTAATATTAACAATTCTATTATTTGTAAAAAGATACTAATACTAATATTTACGAAAATGATTATAACTTTTATTACTTTCATAATAATAATAATAATAAACCTATTCATGATAATAATATTATTGTTTTAAATTTAATAGTAATATCATAATTAGTACTTATAATAATAATAGTAATAGATATAATACTTATAGTTATGTTAATAATAATAATAATAATAATAATAATAATAATAATAATAATAATAATAATAATAATAATAGTAATAATCATAATAATTATAACAATGATAATATTACTCATACTAGTGGTAAAATGATTTAATTTATATTCTGGATGATAATATTAATATTAGTAATAGCATTAATAATACTAAAAATCTTATTTGCAACTATAATCATAATAATACGTATGTTTGTAATAATAATGGTATTGATAACTATAATACTTGTAGTAATATTAATAATTGATAATAATAAATAAAAATAATAATAACAATAATGATAATGATAATAATAAATTATACCTTTGTAGCATTAAAAAGAGTTAAATTGCCCGAAACGGGACTCGAACCCGCAACCTCCCGCTCACCCATAAACTCCCCAAGCCACTAGACTGTCTGTTTCATTTTTGAAATAATACCACTCAAATATATATATAATTCGTCCCTTTCAGTTCATCTTCTTCTTCCTTTTAAAATTCAAACGACTAATGTAATCCTAAATTCACTGATTTGGATTCTCCCAAATAATTAAAACTAATAAAGCTTAAGTGCTTGCATTAATGGAAAACGAAAAATAAAAAAAATTATATATATATATACATCGCTGCTGCTTTTCGATTTTGAAAAGAAAAAAAAAATTTGATATTGAATTAGAGAACGTTTTGGACAATGTTTATAACATGAATTAGCTTGTAAATCGTTCATAAAAACTATTGGTATCATCAATTTAACTCAAATCATCTCAGAGACCTCGAATTTGATTGATGAACAAACTTTGCCTTTTTAATTTAAATACTTTGACTCCAAAATTATGATTCAATATTAAAAATTGTAACTTGAAATCCTGCAGATAGTTTAAACACATGATGTTTAACAATACTGCAGTTATAGATTTTTAAATAAAACTCTAATTCGAATTTTTGGCAAAAAGAAAGAAAAGCAGGGTTATCGTGACCAGGTTCTTGAATTTCATGGTTTTTTACTTCCCAATTGCAGTACATGAATTATATAAGAGAATAAGTACTTAATTAAACAGTGGAATTGATTCTTATTGATTTGTAGAATTGACTGATAACGAGTTTAGACAAAAAAATTCAATCAAAAATAATAAAAACAGAATAAGAAATAAAAACAGAATAAATATATTATAGGTTCGTACTAATTTATATGTTATTAATTCCAACTAAGTTTTATTTTGTTGCAATCACTGAATCGACAAAGTTAAAAAAAAGATTAGGAGATATAACAGATTTTGTTTATATACTTGACTTTTAGTTTATATTTAATTTATAGTAATTATTAATAATTATATTAATAATAGAAATGTTTGATAATTTAATGAAAATACTACTAATAGTAAATAATAATAATAAAAATGTGAAAATTTTAATAATGACATTAATGATTTCCTAAAAAAATAATTTAATAATACTTATTACTAGGATAATTATAATAATAATAATGATCATAATATCGATAATTAAAAATAATCATAATAATGTAATAACATACATGTATCAATTTTTATATCTATATAATATAATTTTAATAGTATTGATAACACTGATATTAATATTAAT